>NW_025776971.1:0-113105 GCF_021130785.1 Homalodisca vitripennis
CAATCAACATTCTTCCAGAAACTTATCGCTTTACTTTACTAAGTCACAAGAAACTCTTTATTATTATTACTATTATATTTCATATTGAATTGTATCACATTAGCAGAATGAATACTTCATGTTGTCGTTTGAAACTCAATTTCGTACTCGTATGTCATGTTCTGCTTATATATTTATATAATTGTACTGCTACCTTTTATTGTAATGCTAATTTGATACATATCAAATAAAACCATGTCCTTAGTGAATTTAAGATGTTCAATACTGTAATGTGTTGTGAAAAAGTACTCATGTGAGGCTGGAAATAATGTCTCTTTATCTTTCTGTCCGCACGATACTATACTTCGATAATGAACCCACCTATAGACAAACAAAGTTTCATTTTTTTGAGGCAATACCGAGTTTTGATGAATCCTAGTTACTCAATAGATTTAATTGAATGTTAATGAAATTTGTACCTTTTTGTTATGTACGTATGTAAAATGATAACAATCGTTTGATATTTTATTAAAATATAAAATACCACATGTTTTTTAGCGTCGTGTAACGTATTACTGTGTAAAATAAAAAGGTTTGCAAAAAGTAAGAAACGATCACAGTATTGCTTATTTAAAATGAAGATTCTGTCGAAATGTTTATAGGTAAATTTGCATTTACAAGTATTGTGTGGCCAAACAGACATACTTAAGTAAAAGCATTTTCTATCTTCAATAGATATCCTTCAATAACGCTCTGACAAAAAATTACATAACTATTTGTAATACCTTTTGTGTCGAGGTTATAAAATGTCCATTCATTGTTAGAGAGGCCAACACTGTGAGAGAGCCCCTTTGAGTCGGAGATTCCCTTGTTACAGTTACAAATGATTCGTAGTCAAGGGCTTATAACCACATTGCGTGACAGGGACAATCCTTTGTCAACTTTTTTCAGCTAATAATCTAGTTACCCTGAAAATATTAGTTTTTTAACACTAAATATTTATGTGCAAAGTGATCAGAATTGGAAACTGTATTTTATTTTAATGGTATATATTAATTAAATTGTAAGGTCTACTAAAAATTTTAGTATTGAGTAGTAATTTCGTTTTCAAATCTCAAATATTTGTTACGCTAAAGTAACGGTAATGGATTTAAACAAGAACCACACCGGATGCAAATTGCAAACAATTTATTACTGCAATCATTATAACCCAGCCTTATCTAAATAATGTAACATTACAAACCTCATAACTACATTAATTAATTGTTGAGCTACATAATTAGTGGCGATTAATCGGTTATGCGTACAACTGTGTATCAATGATGTCTATTATTTAGTAAATAATTATTTTGTAACATATTGCTCCAAATAATATGATTTTGCACACATAAAAAGCCATTTTTGGACAATGAACAATCACAATTAATCTGTGATAGTTATGGTTCTGTAAATTCGATTTAACATGAAATATTACAGTTTTAGTTTAGTGACTTAGTAACAACTTTCCATGTAAAATAAATGTGTAAATTATAAACTTCCACGTACAGTTATCTCACAATTACTTGGAGTGCACATAATATGTAGTTACCTTAGTAACAGAAGGTTACCAATAACAATGCTATTACAACTTTAATAACACTATACTTCTGTAATGAGTTCCATAATAGCAATAATTTACTGAGAACAGTTTCTCAACAGTCTAAGATTTTAGTTTATAAATGTATATTTACAACGTTTCCCAGTTATTAGCGTTATCAGAGTTTGGTTAGTTCTTAAGTATATATGGTTTTTTAACGTTAATTTAAACGTAAAATAAGTATAAAACACATCTTGTTTATTAATACTTTTAAATATTAAATACTCACTGAGATTTTTAATCGGATCCGAAACACAATGAAGAGTCATTATAAGTTTTTAGATATTATTGGTATGTGTTCTATCAGACATTTTGTCTAAATAAATTCCAAATTTAGTTACAAAGTTTCGACGTAAAAGATTGCAACACTAGTTGTTCTTTCCGTTATAAAGTTTTCAGTACTGTCAACTGATATATAGAAATTATTTAACTAATAATTTTTTTTTATATTGGTGAAAGTTTTCTGTTACACAAGTCTCTCAGTGTCACAAAAACCCTTTACGTGGTCTTGACAAAAAAAAGAATTTTTGAAGTGAGGCTGAGACTATATTAACAAAATGAAAGCTTTTTACAATTGTATTGTCATATTTTTTACTATATCTATACTGGTATGAAGACAGGCAGACTATTTTAAGTTAAATTTGGACGTGTTATTGTAACTCAACTATTTAGCTACAAGTTACACGTGCCAATTTAATCAGCATTTGTATTCATATTTACGTTCATTAATACTGATAAATGTTGCATTTTAAGAATTTTATAGTTCGAGGATTTTCTTTGTAAAAAATAACTACGCGCGTGCATACTTACCTATACGCAAAATGTTACAAGTTAAAGATAAACATAACTTATCAATCCATCATTTTAAAATGATATACAACCTTTCATTTTTTTATGATACACGATTTGAATTTTTTTTCAAGGTATATTTATTCTAAAACATTACAAATAATAAAAAATGCATATCTCTTATTCATCTGTCAAGCATGGCAGTGCCCTAATAGTTCGAACTAATTGTTAACACGAAAAATTCCAGGGTTCACTGAAAATTCCATAAAAACTAACTACTGCTAATACTGCGCCTACTACTGCTAATCTTATAAAACTTCTTCAATGAATTCAACAACAACGCTAAAAATTACTTGAAAAAATATTAAACTTATTTACTAGGTTTAGTAAAAAAATGTTTACATACTACTCTAATAATTGCCTGGAAAATAATCTTCGAATTTTTGGCTACCTCTGAGTTGAGTAGTAATAACCAGTTAAACGCTCAGACTTATATATATATATATATATATATATATATATATATGTATGTATACATACATATAAAAAATCATACAGTATATTTGAAGACTTAACATGCGAATCAAAAAATATTGTTTACCAAACTCAGTGCAAGTTATGCCCTAAAGATTATGTTGGCTCAACGATAAATTCTCTTAGAACAAGGATGACAGGGCACATGTATGCATATAAACATAAAAAGACAGAGCAACGTCTAGTGGCACATGGTTTAATACATAATTTCAATTTTGAAGACACATATTCAGTGAATCCAATTAGAAAAATATCAGAAAATTTAAGTACAAACAGTCTAAGAACAATGGAACAAGCCCATCAACTCGTCACTAAATCAAAATTTCCAAGTGGATTAAATTTGAGGTGACTTAGTCAATTTATAAAATTCACTTGACTTAGTCAAGTGAATTTATAAAATTAAATCATATGCTTACCATTCTACATAATTCATTCTTAATTTTCATTTTCTGTGTTGATGTTTAGTTTTATTTTTATTATGTTCTTATAGCCCTATTTATATGTTTTGTAATTTCCTGAAGACGGCTTAAGCCGAAATATGGAAACTGTTACTGTAATACATTTGAACATTTCTTATTGAAGATTAATATATATATATATATATATATATATATATATATATATATATATATATATATATATATATATATATATATGATACTTATCTTACTAGCCCAATATATTACAACGAACACCGCCAAAACTCGCGCTGATGACAGTCTAATAGTTTCTTAGACGAAATTTATTTTAACAAAAAATTGTGTATACAAATTCATTGCTAATTGCTATTGGACTATTTACTCTTATATCTTGATATTGTCTGTATAGTTTGTGTAAACCCATTGTGAAGGAGAGTGTTTTTTTCATCTAAAAATCAGTTACAACTCAATCAGCTTTATTATTCTATACAGCAAAATGTTACCTTGTAGGTCTAATTGCTATTGGTAAATTTACATAGTAATTAAAAATATGTTTATTTAATATTGTTATTAAAGTGGTAGGTGAGGCATTGGCATGTTGATGACGTCTCACATAAAGTGAATTAAGGTGATATATAAATAGAAGGTCCAATGTTTATTCAAGTAGGTATTATTAAGAATAAGGTAAATAAAAACATTATTAAATCGTGATGATAGAGGCATTTGAAACGAAATATATTCTCTGTATTTAACATTCAATCCTATTTATAAACACATATTTATATATGTATACTCGTAAAACTATTTGTTTACGTCAATTCCTTAAACTATTGAATAATACAACAAATTACAAATGACAAATGTACATTGTGTTTTGTGTACATTGACAATTATTGTATATAATATTAACAAAATGAATAATTAATAAACTGAAGGCGAGATGTTTAACTCATGTTGCAGTGATTAATCTACCCGTAATTACGGAACTAATTGTATTCAAATGTCCTCACGCAATCAATAGCTAATGAGCTGGTGCATTATTTAACAATAACTCTTTTTTAAAAGTGAATAGTCTTTTAATAATTTTTATAGCTATTTCCTGCAATTGCAAATGCTTATCGGCTTATCACTTGTTTCTTTGAAACACTTTATTTTTGAAACTGATTAAATAAATATGAAATTATCATAAACATACCATCATCGTGTGCAGTTACAAGACAGGAGAAAGAAGACATACGTATCGAAATGATTCATACAGCCCCCGGTACTAAATTTTTTCAGTTATTGTATATTGATAAAAAAAAGTATTAATATATATATTTTAAACTAGTTTTCGTGTGTTTTACTAATTTGAAAATGTTTATATTGGTAAAGATAAATAACTAAAAGACCGGTACAATACTAACCTACAATCTTGTCATAAATATTCTTCATCTCTATGAGGAAGAGGAATAAACTAAATAGGTAATTGTAAGTAAGAATAATTAACATTACACATGACATTAATTATTGATTGAATAGGTAAAACGTATATGCACACTTTGTTGAACATAAAATCTTAGATAAACAGCAATATATGATCCATAATCACGAAAAGAAGTTAAAGTACCTCCAAAGTACCAGAGAGTTAGAGATCAACATTCTTCATGCTTATGTGACTATGAGACATCCAGAGGAGTCTATTCATAGTACTACTGTCACTGTTATGGCGGAGGTGGTGCCGCTTGCGGAGACAATTACACTGGCGGCATCTTTTGTATGAAGCTTCTATCATGGATATAAATTCTACTGAACACCATAAGAGTCGTTACACATCGTTACATAGCACGACTATGGATGGATGTAATGGCAGAGGTGGCGCCACTGCTATGATCAATATGTACGCTACAGATGACACTAGCATAATGGTAAAATTATAATAGTATTATACATTATTGTCTTTATTATTGAGTTTCGTATTCGTACCATTTTGTATTTCAAACTAAAACTTTATAATTTGACGTTTTAAAATTAATTCTATTTTTAGACTCAGTTAGAAAAACTGAGGTAATGAACCTTGATTAGCATTTACTCTACTATAACCTCATTTATGACCCGCATATATTTTTGAGATAAAAACATTATACTTTATGATTCCAAGGATTTTTTTCATTTGAATCGTTTTGAAACTTCATTCTTATTTAACTCATAAATCACTAGTAAATATTAGTAGTAAGCTTTACAGCATGTTTCACTTTCTATAGATTCTAAATTGTCTTCCTTTCTAGTTGGAAGCTTTGAGAATTTGTTAATTTACAAAATATTTCCTTAAATTCTTGCTTTCAATTCTTGTCATAAGGAAGATATCACGTTGAAAATCTTTGAGGTTAAAACTGTTAAATTGTGAGAAAACTCCGAAATTGGTGAGTTGTTATAAGAGATCCACAATTTTGCTCATAGAATATCTTTTTAAGTGATTCACGATTCACGAAAAAAAATGCTAGTTGTAATAAAATAATGCAGTTCAAATCAACTTTGAATTAATAAATATTTATAATATGGATTTAAAATGATTGTGTTACCAACAATGTATAATAGCTCTAAAGAAATTCTGGTTAAGTGTTTCAATAGTATATAGGATAAAAAAATTAACGACTTCTTAATATTTTAAGCTTAGGGCTACAAACATGTTGTATTCTTTTTTTGTGTCCTGCACATGATTGTTTTAATATATTTTCATTAAAACATATGGTTAAAACAAATCTTATATTATTATGTTTTAGTACTAAGTTTAAAATATTTATAATAACCATTTCAAAACAGGAAATTATAGACAAGTGATTAAGCATTTACATATAAAGAGAAATCTATGATTGAAGTGTATTATTTCAAAAACATAGCGAAAAACATGTAATGAAGGCGATTTTACGAAAGTTAACCTCCATAGTATGTCAATATAGAGTCAGGGTATCTGAGTGAAATGAATAGGATGGATAAAGGTGATATTTTACTAGTGGAACGTAATTAAAAGAAACTTTTGATATTTGTTCACTTAAAATTAATTAAAATTTGCCAGGAATCTAAATAGAAGTTGTTTTGTTAAAAATATAAACAAACGTGCAAAATTCATTTTACAAATCTATATAAATTAAGTAATATTAGTAAGTTAACCCTATTATTCAATTAAACACTTAATTAAAAACGTTCAATGACTCTTGAACGTAAAAAATACGTAAATCAAACATTACTAACCCAGAAAGATTATCTTTACATAGTTAAGATCCTTTGGTATTGATTCGGTTTGTAAACGCGCTGTAAATTTTGGCAATGATGGTAAGCAGATTATGAAAGTGACCTTTGAGAACCCATACGACAATAAGCAGCTGGCTATGAAGTTGTATAGTAATAATTACCAGAAAATGCTATTAAAACTACTATCAAGCATTATCGACTTAACTTTACTGAGGTCGAACAATACAGAACACACGTGTTACAGGCCAACGACTCTTTTATTAACCATCACGTTCTGACCTGTTATCAGACTTTAATGGATATCCAATAGTCCCAGATAAGTGAGAAACATTGAAAATGGTTTTCTGTTCCTATACCATGAGCTAGAAAATATTAATTTAGAGGAGGGCACTTCAACATCGTTCATTATTCGTTATTCTATTTTTACGTAATTGGCTGAGATTTTTAAATTCATTTCTGCGGAGACACTATCGTTGTTGTTTTGAAATAAACATTTTACGTAAAATATGTTACTCGATCTGTTGTGTTAATGTTACTTCAGTCTGAATTAGATTTATCTTGTTAACTATTGCTTTACTCCAGTTGCTTTATAAAAGTTGTATTATATTGATTTTATCTATATTAGTGAAAAAGCTTTACAAATGTGTCATTACTGTTAATAAATTATCCCTTTATTTCAATAGAACTGAAGATTAATTCTATTTAAATACTCTTACATTAGTTAAAGGAAATTAAAGAGCTTCGAAATTTAAAAACACTTATCAATGAGGCCTGAGCGGATGAGAATTAGAAAACATAACAAACTCCTGGTGATATACTTCGATATTGACGTATCTGAAATTTGGATACAGAGAACATTTAAAAACAAATAGAGTAATAAAATGCAAACTAGGAAATCAGAGAAAAGGAAATAATAGTCTCTTAAATGTAGCATTAGCGTATTTCTTTTTCACACTTTATTGTACAAGAAAGCAAATTTTACTGCTAAAATATAGGCTTTGTTGTGCGACAGCGAATTCTATTACTCAAGGAACTGTAAAAAATTGATAATCGTCTCGAGAAAGCCCTGTTCTATAGACTTGATTTTTAATCAGGTCTATAGATATTTCAGATCTAATAGATATTTCAGATATTTTTGTTGAAAGAATTCTGAATGTCAATATGGTGCAGTTTTTTGCGAGGTCTATGGTATCAAACTATATGAATATAATCAAAGTAGCAAACTAAAAAAATTAGAAGCTATTAATGTAAATGTTTAATTTCGATCTTGATACCGTTTATGTGTTTTCTACACATCGGTTGCTCCACCGCGCTTAACGACCGTGTCAGTGCACTCATGGACAATGAATACTTCGAATTCACCTTATTATACTATATTATTGTATTTTATAGTCAATGTGTTCCCAATGTCGAAAAGACATCTCTTTGGACGTAAAATTACATCAGAAGTCAAGTCCGAGACAGCGTCAGATAACAGACGCTGAACTGGAATTAAAATAAACATTCATAATTTCATTAGTATATTTTTTATGAAATTAGAAACATCAATTATCAACTACTTAAGGAATTACTGCAATATATGTAATACATGTCAATAACATACTGAGTTCAGTTTCATGCGAACTAAAGTGTTCTGCAACCGTTTATTGGCATATTAATTAAGTATTCTATTTTCCAAACTTAAACCATGAGGTTGTTACATGTTTGGAAGGTAAGCCCCGTCATCACATTACTTTATGAAATTGGATCTACCGAATCGGATCGATATTATTATGATGGAATGTATCTCCAAACGTTTAACGAGTGGCAACAAGTCATCGGTGGTTTTTTTAATGTAACTATGAGTAATAAAATAATCAATCTGTCACTTTAATTCACGAGCGATATAACCAATAATTAATTTGAATCGTTTGAAAATAAAGGAATATAAAAGATCATTTGGCTTTTCTTCTTACCTATGATTTATGGTATTAAACTGTCTAAATATAAAAAATGATACCTTCAACGATAGTAAATCTTAACCCTTTAAGTGACAAAAAGGCGGCATATTAAAAATTTAGGTTTTAACAGTTGGATGCCGTTCATTTGGTCCAGAGAATCACGAAAAAAGATTTATTTTGATAAATATCTTTATATATTTTTAAGGTGGGAAAATATTATCCCACCGTCACTTTATGGATGTTTGTTTTTTTTACAACGTCGCACTGTTTAAATGGGATAATATATTCCCTCTTAGGGGTTTTTTTCAATAAATATCATGTAATAAGATATTCTAAGAACTTTCTATTGAAAATTTAAACGTCTTTTAATACAGAATTTTATTTACACCTTTGTAACACAAATAAATTGACAAAAAACCTTGATATTAGAAAAAAACAATCTAAAGCTTTTTATGGAATAAGTAAAAACATCCTTTGCAAAGAGCGACTTTACAGCCACTACAAATCATATTGCTTCGCTTTTCTTTGGCTTTGGTGGAGCAGTGCGTACATCTTCTGTATGTGCCTATCTTTTGAGGAAGGTGATCTCCAACATTAGTAAGGCGTAGACTGTTTTCTACAGTTTGTTTTCCAAAGGGTCGTTTCCTGGCTCGACTTTCCGGGAGTGTAGCCAACTTTTTTTCTTGATGTAAAAGTGCCTATCAACTGATTAACCAACTTTGACCTAAAGGTAAAATGCGAACATTGGTTTTCATGCAGCATCTTTACGATCTTTACTGTACAATATGAAACTGTTGACAATGGCTGACTCAAAAAAGAAATAAAAAAGCTTCATCCACCAGCGTCTAGACTTTTGCGATAGATTATAAGCTAGACATGTGTTTTATCAAAGCGGTCTACTCCACCCATGTACTAGTTTTTACTCTGCTACTCTTGCTTCTGGGCAAATGAATTCTTCTCGATCTCCTTTACCATTTGACTGTGAATTTTTTTGAGGGATTGGACATTGTGGATATTACTGACAAACACTCTGGGCAAAATCATGGTCATGCAAAAATATCTCCTTATCCGCCTTTATTTCATCAACAGGGCATTCCACTCTGTTTGCTAGGATAGTTGAACAGGAAAAAGTATCTTCGTCCAAAAAGCTTTTTGGCGAGAACTACTGAGCTGAAGAAATTATCGTAATAAATACAGTGGCCGATCTTTTACAACACTGCCAAAGTAACATCCAAATAACTGTTTTGCCAGAACATGGACAAAATAGTTTTATACCCAATAAAAAATAGTATGTTTTTTGTTGTTACTTATAAATATAAATCTCTCAAGCAAAAAATAAAATTTAAATTTTTTTATTTTTGAAAAAAGCATTACATGTTCAGCTTGCCAGTTTTCAATGCTAAATTTTGATAGTTAGACATTTTTACATTGCAAAATACAGGTTAAATATTTTTATAAAAATGATTAAAGATAACTAAGGAATATACTAATTACCTTAAAATTATTTCTTGATGTACATTAGTGAAATTATCTTAAACCTAAGTTTCAGGTATGGACAAGAACAAAAAACATTGATATCTCTGAGTGACAGTGGGATAATAATATGATAATATATTCTCACTTACAGACTATCAGCTGGATAGAAATCCAGCTGATGTTGCCAACTGCTGAAAACTTAATTTAAGTTTTAGAGAAAGTCTTAATGGTATGTATTGTGCATGTGGGAAATTATTATTCCAAAGAATTTCAAGAGTAGTAACATAAATAAAACTGAAATCGTGGTGGGGAATTATTCATCCAATGTCGTATACAGGGAATAGAGTATATTAATTGCGGGCACAGCAGCTGGAAAACAAAGATCATGTATTTGTTTAGGTTGTCTAGGAAATTGTTTAGTTTGAATAGTTTTATTATATTAAGGTTGTGGCTATGTCAATTTATATAAAAAAATATATATTATATATATATATATATATATTATAAGATATGTTTTATTTAAACAATATTTTGGGCTCTGTGGTCGTCTCAACAGATGAAAAGAGTTATTTTTCCAGTTGATGATATTTTAGAGGAATATTTACGACAGACTGTATTAGTTTCTTTTTATGTAGCACCTTTGCTTTTCCTTGTTTGCAACTCCTGCTGGAAAAAAATCCTCCAAAAACATCGTTCACGAATTGAAAGTCATGGGTGAGGAGTACACAGCAAACTGTCAGAACCCAGGATATTGTGTGTTTTGCAGTTTTTTCCCTCTGTATAAACTTTTTCCTTGTAATAATAACCAATCTTCTGTTTTCCTTCCCCGGCAAGCTATTATTACAGAGTTGTTGTTGGATCATCCTATTAAACTATTTATATCCTTCCTATGACTCAGCTGTTGGTATTGGTTGACCTTATTCACAGCAGGTTCTCGGCTCTAAACTCGCAGTTGTCAGACCTCAGCATCGACTATGATAACATGTCACTCGATGATATTATATCTAGACTGGACTTCGTGTTCCAACTTCACAACCAGCTGCACGTCTCACTACTGTCTGTGCAATCTGCTTACTATCGTTGCGAAGGTTGGAACCGCTGTGTATAAAATGCATCAATACTTAAGGACCTTATCTGGACATAGAACTTGGTTCTGGTATGTACCAAGTTGGATCCCTTGTATATGGGAACTGATCACATTGCTAGTCCAGATCTGCGTGTGCCATGCTTGTGCACAAGAGGCCAACCGATCTGCTCTGCTCGCTCATCATATCCTTCGCCCTGACAACACTCCCATCTAACTGTGGGAGCAGATCAGCCTCTTCTCTAGACTCACCTTACACCACAAAGTCCGCTTCTCTGTGGGAGGGATCTTCACGCTGGACCGATCTCTCATCTCTACAGTGGATGTTATTACTCTCTCTTACCTCATCATAGCAATTCAGTTGAGAGGAGTAGACATATACATTGGTGTTCTGGACTCACTTACTTAGAACCTTTAATTTACATACAGTAGTTTATTAATCATTCATAAAAAATGTTGTAGTAAAAGTATTTTTTTATTAATTTTCATTATAACTAGATGGTTCTTAAGTTTACTTTTCAAAACAATTGAAACACTTTTATATATATTAATACACATATTAATGCCCTCAAATATTTACTTTTGTAAGATAAAAGCTGTACAAAAGAATCGCATACTTAATTTATTGAATATTTAATGTGCTTTACATAACTTATCTCAGCCTAATGTGCACACAATATTTATACAAGATTATGTCCAACATAATGTACTCACATTAACACACACAATATTTATAGAGATTGAGGTGCGTCTAATATAAAATATGTAGTAATACTGATAATTTATACAAATTATTACGTGGCATAATAGCATATATTTATTAGGTATCTGTAGTTACAAAGTAACACATTAAACGCAGTATAAATAATAAAAGTAAGTCTTAAGTGAACTAAGCTTTTTTATAAAATAATATATCTGTTCACTGTTTTTTTTTTTAACATTATAACCTACCTATACAAAGAACTCTGAAGAATGATACTTATGTTTTTTTTACATTTTACAGAGTTTACAAAATAAGTTATTCTGTCAGTTTTGAAAATTTTAGTAATAATGATCTTATATTGGTATTTGACATATGACAACACTTTTTTTAATTGCAGTTAATAAAACGAAATAAGCAGCTATGTAATGTAAATATGATCGGAAGGGTTGAATAAATGTGACTGGTCACTTTAACTCAAATGTACCTACATCTTAGGATGGGGTCTAAAGCGTAGAAATTGTTACAAACTTATCTCCTGGAATCTGGAGCTATATTTGTCGGTAGAGATCTCTTAATGAGGTAGTTCAGAATTATATAAAATCAATGTATTCACACAAACCCAAACTTTCACTGTGCTCAAATGTCCATATGGCTTAAATATTTGCTAGGAATTATGCATACTTAACAGAAGCTATTAAAATAGAACAAATTAATCTATTGCACTCATGTGAGTTGTTGCCAGTTATAGGTTTTTGTCATTCTACAAAAAATAAATCAAACTTGGTTTACAGAACCGACATTGGTATTTTCCTCTAATATCGAGTCGTGAATCATATATTTAGGCAAGGTATGTTTTGCACGCTGTATCTCCTATATATATATATATATATATATATATATATATATAAAAAAATGAATGTTTGTATGTTTGTCCTTTATGGAATCGTGAACTATTGGACCGATCATGATGAAAATTTGTACGTATATGTATTTTTCCACGGAGAAGGTTTATAAGCTATGCCCATCCCTTTCCCGATTCAGGATTCCGCCCCACTGGTTACAGAAATACCCCATAAGAAATGCATTGCAGCAAAACATATGTTAACGTCTTTTCAAATTTTTAATCAGCTGTTCTTTGTAAACATATATTACACTTATAGTTTTAAAGCATAGAGTAAGCTTAAGAGAAACGACAAATTTTGTTTAAACTGTTTTTGCAATCACTGTTAAACATAGACTTTACTATCCAGATAATACAATTCAAATTTGACGTAAAAATTCACCTTTAACTGCAATATTTATTTAATATAAACCATGCTCATGCTTGATCAGAAGAGTAATGCAGATATCATAATTACTATCTTACGTTGGCTACAAATATAAAGAATGTTATAAAATCAACCTTAGTTGTTTTTTTTTGACAGAAGTATGGTTCTCAAAACTCCGTGTGTACATATTCTCTCGATCGAGACAACAAAGCAAGCTCAATCGTGGCATCGGAGATATAACTAATTTAATCTAAAATTTATTATAGTAAAAAAAAAATTTACTAAGTAATATAAGGACTTCGGTTCTTAAGATTTGCGTGCGAAGCCGTGGGTAACAGCTAGATAGAGGCAGGAATATGGTACATACCTTCATAATACGCCCAAGAGGCTCACGATGGAACGACTATCAATTATCTCAGCAATGTTTAGAATGTGATAGAAAAAGAATAAGTGAATATAGTGTACTGTTTTCAACGGGAAATTGCGTGCGAAGCCGCGGGCAACTTTTGCAAAAAAATTATTGAAATGCGCAGCAAAGCGCGCCGGGCCCGCTAGTATATATATATAAATGAATGTTTGTGTGTTTGTCCTTTATAGACTCAGAAACTATTGGACCGATTTTGATGAAATTTGTTATGTGTTTGCAGTGGAATTCGAGAATGGTTTAGATTCACAATTTGGTCCAATTTAAATAGTTTATTTAATTAATTTTTTAATTATAAATTGTTGTTGATGTTGGAGTGGATCCATATTCGATCCGACATACTGCGCTACTACACGTAATTCAAAAGCGAACTGCTACTTAACAGCTGTTAATACTTTCAACTGAAGTTCATTAAAGTGGCAGAAACATTTGTTTACATTTAAAATTTAGAAATTTTTTATTGTAAAGTGCTTGATCAGTAGTGTAATGCAGGTTGCATAGAAGACATCATTGCCTAATTTTAAATTCAGATTGCACCATTGATAAATAAACTATCTAATGCAATGAAAATACTATTAAACGCTATTATGAAAACAAGCACATTGTACAAATCCGTGAATGTTTGCACATAAGGTAATCGAATTTGGTTACATTGAAGGTAAATGAAAAGAGACGAAAGAAGACACCCTATGATCAAAATAGGTTTTCTTTGATACATTTTCTTGAAGGTACACTCCTAAATAATATTGGAAATATCTTAGACAGAAAATTAATTTTAACCGACCGAATTTGATTCTTTATAAACCTAATTAGCTTACCGAGATTCATTCATATACATTAATTTTTCTGAATAACTTATCTTCACCCAGCAAAAACCACGAAAGATAGAGGCAGGAATATGGTACATACCTTCATAATGCGCCCAATAGTCTCACGAAGGAACGACTATCAATTATCTCAGCAATGTTTAGGATGTGATAGAAAAAGAATAAGTGAATATAGTGTACTTTTTACAACGGGAAATTGCGTGCGAAGGCGCGGGCAACTGCTAGTATATTATAAGAATAAATAAGGGAATCACTTACTCTATCTGTTGAGGGGACAGGTAATGACGAGCAATATCAGTAATTGATTGTCTTTTAAAACGTTACTTGACAATAATTATATTTCAAAGTCCTTTATTATTTATTCTTAATGAGCTAGTCCAAAATAAGGTACAAATATTGAATCCACACAACTCAAACTCTTAAAACATTAATATTTTGCTATCTGTATTAAATATTAAATCGTTCCTAAGAATTAGAGCAAATAATTTGGTAACTATTAAGAAAGAAAAAAAGTAATTAATTAAAAATGTGTCAGAGATGAACAAACAATTATTTTCCGGCCACAATAGAGTTTTTATTGTTGTTCCGTTTAAATCAAGCTTTCAAGTAACAGGATAACCCGTCACTGACGTAAAGGCTGCCACAGACTCTAACAATAAACTCCTGAGGCAGACGGCGCACAGTTAAAAGCCCATTGAAGTGTCGCAGTTGCCTCTCATTACAATGAGATTAAAGTCTGTTTGTAATTAATTAATTTGTGTAACACTTTTTCAAATTAATTTCTCTCCATTTTGCTCTGTTTAATTTTATAAAGTAAATAATACCAAGCATGTGTTTATATAATGATTAGTGTCAAATAAACACACTAAATTTACTTTACTAAAATAAGAAAATAGGAAATTTGAAATTTCTATGTTTGTTCTTAACTACGGCTATGTTCCTAAAACTCTATATGCTTAGTTATATGTCACCAATAAAGATGTACAAGGTGTTTGAAAAGTCTGGGTACGGCTTAATATTTTACAAACCATAGCAGTTAACATCTATAAACTTTGCACAGTGTCATATGGCTATGCAAATTATTTTTCCTTGCTATTACTATGAAATGCCTACCATGGGGGGACGGCCCACCGAGGAAAAAAACATAGAAATCTTAAATCAAAGCATGGATCGAGTGATAGCTCATGGGAAAGAGCTCACTTAGTAGAGTTGAGTGCCTCAAACCGCATCTCAAAAGGTTTATCCAATCCGAAATGGCGGGTTGTTTTAGGTACATATTACGAAGTACATTATGCCCTGCCACTCGATTGTCGTATTCAGATGCGGTAGGCGGCGTTTCACTCTATCAGGCCATTTTATTTTTCCTCTCCGACCTATACACCGTTCTGGAAGTGTTTGGTCCAAAAGATCACGTACGTTTACTGCATAGTGAGGGGGCGCTCCATCTTGTTGGAACCAAACAGAATCAAAATGTAATCCCAAATTTCGGATAGCTGGAATAACTCTGTCAACCAACAAGTTGCGGTATGTATCCCCGTTTAGATTTCCATCGATAATAAAAGGACCGATTACATTGGATCCTATCAGGCCTGACCAAACATTCACTTTTTGTGGACGTTGGGTGTGAGCTTCTCTCATCCAGTGATGGTTTGTATCTGACTAGTACCGACAATTATGTCGGTTGAAATTTCCATTTAACAAAAAAAACTTGCTTCGTCTGAAAAAACAATGTTGTTAACAAAATTCGGGTCTGCATCTAACTTTTTCATCATTGTATCGCAGTATTCGATACGTCTATCAGACTATAAGACTATATCTATAAGACTCCAATTTAAGAGGATGCAAGTGCATGGCTTTGTGTGTTTAAATCCAATAGAAAACAGAACAACTGATATCTACATATAAAATTATTACTGGTTTATATTGTATTTCTGTTACTAACCAAATTAAATTTAATAAGTTTAATTGTTTTTTATGAAGTAAGTCCATAAAGGATGCATGAAGTCTTAAATATTACAATACACATACTGTTATGTTTATCATCTTTGCTTATCGCCGCATATATCAATGTTTAAATCCCACGATGATAATTGGATTTTTGTAATGTTATAAGATTATCATCAGAGCCATGCTTAAAATATAAAATTGTAAGTTCATAATTCTTAATTTTAGTAAATAGCAAGTGACTACATCTTCGTTTATTGGCCTTAGTACAACTTTCTGGTTTCATAAACAAATTCAGTAAATTTTTAATTTTCTCTGTTAATTCATAGCGATATTCTATAAATATATTTTATATTTTACATGTTTTACATTTTATAATCATAAATCACTGTTTCGCATGAAATCTGATTTTTTATTATAGCCAAATTTCAATACAGTATATTCAAAACATAGGAAATTGAGTAATGCCTTTAGTATTATGTTATAATAAACTTATGTTTAAATTCGAAATCACCGACGAAAATGCTTACAGCTATTAAACTGTTATAAACTGTTAAGTTTAAAGGTTAATGAATTAAATGCGTAATTTGAGAGATATTCAAATTACATGATTGGAATTATTATAAGTTTTAAATTTCGTAAATTAATGACGAACTATTGATATTTAATTGCAATCAGTTTAATATAAATAAGAATATGTTATTATATCAGAATGTGTATTAGCAATGAAATTCATCGAATTTATGTCACACTATTACGTAGAATAACGTACATTACATTATTTGTAAAAAAGGTAAACAGTTAATTATATCCAAACATAGTCAATACTTCTGAAAATAAAAAAATGTTCAAAGATGATAATCTATTTAAATTAAACATTCTCTGACTTACCTTCTTCTGTATACATCGACTGATTTATGGCAAATTTCACGTATTAAAAAGTTTTATTAGTAGTGGTTTTGAACATTTTTAATAGTTCAAATTTTATTGTATTTCTTTTTTATTTATTCAAAATTTACATTTACCAAAAACATAAGTTCTGAAGATAGGAGTATTAAAAATCATTGCAATCGATAAAAGAGTATTTCCTTAAGTTCAACGATCCTTTTTACAGTATAGTTACGTACAACCTCTTTCCTGCTGATATAGAGTGGTATAGCGAGATAATTCATGAACACCATA
Organism: Homalodisca vitripennis; assembly: GCF_021130785.1. Taxonomy (NCBI): domain Eukaryota; kingdom Metazoa; phylum Arthropoda; class Insecta; order Hemiptera; family Cicadellidae; genus Homalodisca; species Homalodisca vitripennis. Next base: position 17,437 of record NW_025776971.1, read on the forward strand.
TTTTCGTATGGGCTCGTCTAGAAAATAAAGCTCTAGAAAACTAGTAAATAGGGTTAGTGAGAGAAATTTACTTTTTTATTTTACTCTATAACCTATTTTGTTTTGAATAAACGGTGACAATAAACCTATAGACTAGTAGAGGTCAATCCATTATATGGTGTGGCATATTTTGTTTCTACACTGTTGCGTACATTTGATTTGAATTGCATCAGCAGTTTGGGATGATACTCGTGAAAGGTAAAGTTTTAAAGTGGAGCAGATCGAAAGTTTATAATCAGATCGTATGGTCAGGACCAGCTTAACGTTCAAACACACTCTGGGGATTTACACGACTTAAGTCTGAGTTAGCAGCTGTTTAATCGTTATTCTACATGCATAGCGCTGTCTCCGAACTTTATCCTAGTCCATTTAATATATTGTATAGTCTATAAATTATAATAATAATTATAATATTATAATAGTAATCAGTATTTCATTCAAATAAGTTTTAAATAATTTTAATCATCCTTCCATAACTAGCAACGAATATTGCTTTAAAGTTGGTGTTTATAAAACATTCCCTGTCTGGGGCTTATCAACAACAATATTGATTGGAGACTACTATAGGTTTTTCCTCTGTTAGTTAGGTTGAGAGAACTTTGGCGCAATCAAAATTATTATAACAACCCGAGGTAAAACACAATCGTTGAAAATTAAATTACACTGAAGTGATAAATTAAATTGTGGGAATTAATTTCTATATACTTATGTAGTATCGCTGTCATCTTTACAACTAACAAATGTACTGTTTTGGTCACTATTTTAACCATTCTGAGGGTTTACAAATAATTCAAATGTGAAACTTGTGTGTATCTTATCTCTTTAGACCAATATTATGCGTAGAAAGATATTTTAACCCAAAATATGAAAATATTTGAGGTATTCATTAAAATTATCTACACTAATAAATGGTATTACTGTTACAGTAGTTCCATTGACTTAAAATGTCGTTAAAATATTTTAGTTTAGATTTTTTTCTAATGATAGAATAAAAACAAAAATAAAATATGTTTGACATAGTTGTGGATTGCAATGAGATCACTTATGTGAAAATTCAATAGGGAATTTTTCCACTTGTTACTCTCACAGTAAAATTCAAGTGATGAAGGGTGACTGAAAATATAGGCAGCACTTATTTTAAGATCTGTTATTAACGTTATAAGTTTTGGAAATTATTTTATGTAAGTTAACAAACTATAAAAATGTTTTAGTCACAGGAGATTAGAAAAATGAAAAAAATAAACATAATCATGTGTTATCTTCAGTTTAATGATATTTATTTTTCGCTTTCGTAAAAAGGAGAAAGTAATTATTTTAGTCGTTTCAGCCAAATTCACCCCCCAAACGACCATTATATTCTTCACGTTAACCTCCCCGCAAATATCATGTCCTTAAACGCCAGGTGTCCATTTATTTTGTTCTTAAAATTCACCGGCATAAATGATTTATATGTCACATTATAACGTCCGAGTTAAATTTCTGTACAACCTAAATCGGGACTTTATAATTAATATGGAAATAGTTAGTATCTCTAGGATTTAATAAATCAATTAATTGTGTTGGTGCCGTGGCATCGGTACATTGGACGTAATAAAGGTCTCATAAGGCACTTCCTTCTCTTTACAGCTACCACAGCTGTATTCCCAGACTTATGAGAGAAGGTAATGAGGTTTCAGGTGGTGTGGGAGTTTTTGGATCCTCTTATCAGTCATTGCTATCGCGCTTGGGGGAGCTACTATGACGGGCAACTGTGTTAGTTCTTAATTTGTTGTTGTTTAGCTGTTTACTGTTATTATTATTGTGTTCATATTATATACGTGTTATTATTGTTGCCCAGATTCCTATATATATATATATATATATATATATATATATATATATACATTTATTAAATTTGTATAATTGGCAATAGCCTAATTTAATTTCAATAAACATTGAATCACAAAAAGTACTTGCTCCGCCGGGACTCGAACCCGGATCTCTCACTTGCCGGGTGAATGTGCTACCATTGGTCTTCCGATCATATGTTAGTTTGGTTATTTAAACGCATATGTGACAGATACGGCCAAATACAACATAATTGAATTATATATATATATATATATATATATATATATATAAATGTTCTGTTATTATTATTGTGTTCAGATTTATACGTGTTATTACTGTTGTTCAGATTATATAAATATCATCTCACTATAGACCATAATGTAAAAAAATAAATTGCATGATTTTCTTGGGATAAGGACAATTTTTCGAGTATAAGGAACCTCAATGAACTTCTTATACATGACATTCGCGAAATGTGTCTTCTACAATAATACAACTATTAAATTAAAAAAGATGTAATAGCCTATTGAAGCCAGTTTTAAAATGTTAACAACATTTAAAAAAGGAACAAACTATGAAACCTTAAAAGATTTTAACAATCAAACAAACCTCAACCAACAAAATTTGTACTCACGACATGATATTTAGGTCTATTAGGTCATGACATTAGGACCAAAACATAGGGCATAATGGTATTATTATCGTCAGAGGCGATTGCTTTTGCCCTTCTCCTGTCAGACCATCACCTTCCTGTCTCAGATGACACGCCACGATACTATAGGAAATGGTAACATGTATTCTCTTGTCAGTGATATACAATCACTTTTGCACTCTTGGCGTATGTGCAACCCTTCAAGATGTTTTATGATGTGATAATTTTTATATTTTTTTATTTTATTAGTGGCAGTCCTTTGCAAGAGGTGGTAGGTTTTAAGTACTTTTTATGATAACATTTTTTACAATTGTAGAAGAGGATGGATTTTAAACCTCGAAACGTAGTGTTGTGAAACATATAAAGCTGACAAATGTCCGAAATCATATTATCCTTTGAAACCTTCTATCGTCAATATTAAACTTAAAAAAAAGATAATCACGGCTGGAATAGAGTTTTAAAAACGAACATTCATAATGGGAGTTGTTGCCAGTTATAGGTTTTTGTCATTCTACAAAAAATAAATCAAACTTGGTTTACAGAACCGACATTGGTATTTTCCTCTAATATCGAGTCGTGAATCATATATTTAGGCAAGGTATGTTTTGCACGCTGTATCTCCTATATATATATAAATGAATGTTTGTGTGTTTGTCCTTTATAGACTCAGAAACTATTGGACCGATTTTGATGAAATTTGTTATGTGTTTGCAGTGGAATTCGAGAATAATTTAGATTCACAATTTGGTCCAATTTAAATAGTTTATTTAATTAATTTTTTTAATTATAAATTGTTGTTGATGTTGGAGTGGATCCATATTGGATCCGACAGACTGCGCTACTACACGTAATTCAAAAGCGAACTGCTACTTAACAGCTGTTAATACTTTCAACTGAAGTTCATTAAAGTGCCAGAAACATTTGTTTACATTTAAAATTTAGAAATTTTTTATTGTAAAGTGCTTGATCAGTAGTGTAATGCAGGTTGCATAGAAGACATCATTGCCTAATTTTAAATTCAGATTGCACCGTTGATAAATAAACTATCTAATGCAATGAAAATACTATTAAACGCTATTATGAAAACAAGCACATTGTACAAATCCGTGAATGTTTGCACATAAGGTAATCGAATTTGGTTACATTGAAGGTAAATGAAAAGAGACAAAAGAAGACACCTTATGATCAAAATAGGGTTTCTTTGATACATTATCTTGAAGGTACACTCCTAAATAATATTGGAAATATCTTAGACAGAAAATTAATTTTAACCGACCGAATTTGATTCTTTATAACCTAATTAGCTTACCGAGATTCATTCATATACATTAATTTTTCTGAATAACTTATCAACACCCAGCAAAAACCACGAAAGATAGAGGCAGGAATATGGTACATACTATCAATTATCTCAGCAATGTTTAGGATGTGATAGAAAAAGAATAAGTGAATATAGTGTACTTTTTTACAACGGGAAATTGCGTGCGAAGGCGCGGGCAACTGCTAGTATGTTATAAGAATAAATAAGGAATCACTTACTCTATCTGTTGAGGGGACAGGTAATGACGAGCAATATCAGTAATTGATTGTCTTTTAAAACGTTACTTGACAATAATTATATTTCAAAGTCCTTTATTATTTATTCTTAATGAGCTAGTCCAAAATAAGGTACAAATATTGAATCCAAACAACTCAAACTCTTAAAACATTAATATTTTGCTATCTGTATTAAATATTAAATCGTTCCTAAGAATTAGAGCAAATAATTTGGTAACTATTAAGAAAGAAAAAAGTAATTAATTAAAAATGTGTCAGAGATGAACAAACAATTATTTTCCGGCCACAATAGAGTTTTATTGTTGTTCCGTTTAAATCAAGCTTTCAAGTAACAGGATAAACCGTCACTGACGTAAAGGCTGCCACAGACTCTAACAATAAACTCCTGAGGCAGACGGCGCACAGTTAAAAGCCCATTGAAGTGTCGCAGTTGCCTCTCATTACAATGAGATTAAAGTCTGTTTGTAATTAATTAATTTGTGTAACACTTTTTCAAATTAATTTCTCTCCATTTTGCTCTGTTTAATTTTATAAAGTAAATAATACCAAGCATGTGTTTATAATGATTAGTGTCAAATAAACACACTAAATTTACTTTACTAAAATAATAAAATAGCAAATTTGAAATTCTATGTTTGTTCTTAACTACGGCTATGTTCCTAAAACTCTATATGCTTAGTTATATGTCACCAATAAAGATGTACAAGGTGTTTGAAAAGTCTGGGTACGGCTTAATATTTTACAAACCATAGCAGTTAACATCTATAAACTTTGCACAGTGTCATATGGCTATGTAAATTATTTTTCCTTGCTATTACTATGAAATGCCTACCATGGGGGGACGGCCCACCGAGGAAAACATAGAAATCTTAAATCAAAGCATGGGTCGAGTGATAGCTCATGGGAAAGAGCTCACTTAGTAGAGTTGAGTGCCTCAAACCGCATCTCAAAAGGTTTATCCAATCCGAAATGGCGGGTTGTTTTAGGTACATACTACGAAGTACATTATGCCCTGCCACTCGATTGTCGTATTCAGATGCGGTAGGCGGCGTTTCACTCTATCAGGCCGTTTTATTTTTTCCTCTCCGACCTATACAACCGTTCTGGAAGTGTTTGGTCCAAAAGATCACGTACGTTTACTGCATAGTGAGGGGGCGCTCCATCTTGTTGGAACCAAACAGAATCAAAATGTAATCCCAAATTTCGGATAGCTGGAATAACTCTGTCAACCAACAAGTTGCGGTATGTATCCCCGTTTAGATTTCCATCGATAATAAAAGGACCGATTACATTGGATCCTATCAGGCCTGACCAAACATTCACTTTTTGTGGACGTTGGGTGTGAGCTTCTCTCATCCAGTGAGGGTTTGTATCTGACCAGTACCGACAATTATGTCGGTTGAAATTTCCATTTAACAAAAAAACTTGCTTCGTCTGAAAAAACAATGTTGTTAACAAAATTCGGGTCTGCATCTAACTTTTTCATCATTGTATCGCAGTATTCGATACGTCTATCAAAATCGTCCTCGGATAGTTCATGTACAAAATGTACCTTGAAAGGTACATCTTATACTCAGTAGCAAGATTCCTTGTAGTCGAATGTGAAAACCATTGGTTAGTAGAGTGAAACGCGCATTGGTTGTATATCGTATATGAAGTCAAAAGTGTAAAATTGTATATTCACTAGTAATCACCAATACAATTATTGAAGTGACGAATGAATTTGACTAATATCCTTGCGGAAACACGAAAACTGTTAGATATGTTGTGTAAAGGTAACAGGAAATTGGTAAAGATTTGTGTTTATTCAGTAAAAGTTTTCTTAAATATTTTTCCACATTTTGTTAGTTTAGTTTAGGATCAATGCATATCTAATCAACACAGTTCATAAAACACATTTTCTTCCATAACGTAAAACTATGTAAATGTAATGTAACTATGTAATAATAATAGCGTTGAACTAAGATTCCAATTTAAGAGGATGCAAGTGCATGGCTTTGTGTGTTTAAATCCAATAGAAAACAGAACAACTGATATCTACATATAAAATTATTACTGGTTTATATTGTATTTCTGTTACTAACCAAATTAAATTTAATAAGTTTAATTGTTTTTTATGAAGTAAGTCCATAAAGGATGCATGAAGTCTTAAATATTACAATACACATACTGTTATGTTTATCATCTTTGCTTATCGCCGCATATATCAATGTTTAAATCCCACGATGATAATTGGATTTTTGTAATGTTATAAGATTATCATCAGAGCCATGCTTAAAATATAAAATTGTAAGTTCATAATTCTTAATTTTAGTAAATAGCAAGTGACTACATCTTCGTTTATTGGCCTTAGTACAACTTTCTGGTTTCATAAACAAATTCAGTAAATTTTTAATTTTCTCTGTTAATTCATAGCGATATTCTATAAATATATTTTATATTTTACATGTTTTACATTTTATAATCATAAATCACTGTTTCGCATGAAATCTGATTTTTTATTATAGCCAAATTTCAATACAGTATATTCAAAACATAGGAAATTGAGTAATGCCTTTAGTATTATGTATAATAAACTTATGTTTAAATTCGAAATCACCGACGAAAATGCTTACAGCTATTAAACTGTTATAAACTGTTAAGTTTAAAGGTTAATGAATTAAATGCGTAATTTGAGAGATATTCAAATTACATGATTGGAATTATTATAAGTTTTAAATTTCGTAAATTAATGACGAACTATTGATATTTAATTGCAATCAGTTTAATATAAATAAGAATATGTTATTATATCAGAATGTGTATTAGCAATGAAATTCATCGAATTTATGTCACACTATTACGTAGAATAACGTACATTACATTATTTGTAAAAAAGGTAAACAGTTAATTATATCCAAACATAGTCAATACTTCTGAAAATAAAAAATGTTCAAAGATGATAATCTATTTAAATTAAACATTCTCTGACTTACCTTCTTCTGTATACATCGACTGATTTATGGCAAATTTCACGTATTAAAAAGTTTTATTAGTAGTGGTTTTGAACATTTTTAATAGTTCAAATTTTATTGTATTTCTTTTTTATTTATTCAAAATTTACATTTACCAAAAACATAAGTTCTGAAGATAGGAGTATTAAAAATCATTGCAATCGATAAAAGAGTATTTCCTTAAGTTCAACGATCCTTTTTACAGTATAGTTACGTACAACCTCTTTCCTGCTGATATAGAGTGGTATAGCGAGATAATTCATGAACACCATATTTTCGTATGGGCTCGTCTAGAAAATAAAGCTCTAGAAAACTAGTAAATAGGGTTAGTGAGAGAAATTTACTTTTTTATTTTACTCTATAACCTATTTTGTTTTTAATAAACGGTGACAATAAACCTATAGACTAGTAGAGGTCAATCCATTATATGGTGTGGCATATTTTGTTTCTACACTGTTGCGTACATTTGATTTGAATTGCATCAACAGTTTGGGATGATACTCGTGAAAGGTAAAGTTTTAAAGTGGAGCAGATCGAAAGTTTATAATCAGATCGTATGGTCAGGACCAGCTTAACGTTCAAACACACTCTGGGGATTTACACGACTTAAGTCTGAGTTAGCAGCTGTTTAATCGTTATTCTACATGCATAGCGCTGTCTTCGAACTTTATCCTAGTCCATTTAATATATTGTATAGTCTATAAAATTATAATATTATAATAGTAATCAGTATTTCATTCAAATAAGTTTTAAATAATTTTAATCATCCTTCCATAACTAGCAACGAATATTGCTTTAAAGTTGGTGTTTATAAAACATTCCCTGTCTGGGGCTTATCAACAACAATATTGATTGGAGACTACTATAGGTTTTTCCTCTGTTAGTTAGGTTGAGAGAACTTTGGCGCAATCAAAATTATTATAACAACCCGAGGTAAAACACAATCGTTGAAAATTAAATTACACTGAAGTGATAAATTAAATTGTGGGAATTAATTTCTATATACTTATGTAGTATCGCTGTCATCTTTACAACTAACAAATGTACTGTTTTGGTCACTATTTTAACCATTCTGAGGGTTTACAAATAATTCAAATGTGAAACTTGTGTGTATCTTATCTCTTTAGACCAATATTATGCGTAGAAAGATATTTTACCCAAAATATGAAAATATTTGAGGTATTCATTAAAATTATCTACACTAATAAATGGTATTACTGTTACAGTAGTTTCCATTGACTTAAAATGTCGTTAAATATTTTAGTTTAGATTTTTTTCTAATGATAGAATAAAAACAAAAATAAAATATGTTTGACATAGTTGTGGATTGCAATGAGATCACTTATGTGAAAATTCAATAGGGAATTTTTCCACTTGTTACTCTCACAGTAAAATTCAAGTGATGACGGGTGACTGAAAATATAGGCAGCACTTATTTTAAGATCTGTTATTAACGTTATAAGTTTTGGGAATTATTTTATGTAAGTTAACAAACTATAAAAATGTTTTAGTCACAGGAGATTAGAAAAATGAAAAAAAATAAACATAATCATGTGTTATCTTCAGTTTAATGATATTTATTTTTCGCTTTCGTAAAAAGGAGAAAGTAATTATTTTAGTCGTTTTCAGCCAAATTCACCCCCCAAACGACCATTATATTCTTCACGTTAACCTCCCCGCAAATATCATGTCCTTAAACGCCAGGTGTCCATTTATTTTGTTCTTAAAATTCACCGGCATAAATTATTTATATGTCACATTATAACGTCCGAGTTAAATTTCTGTACAACCTAAATCGGGACTTTATAATTAACATGGAAATAGTTAGTATCTCTAGGATTTAATAAATAAATTAATTGTGTAGGTGCCGTGGCATCGGTACATTGGACGTAATAAAGGTCTCATAAGGCACTTCCTTCTCTTTACAGCTACCACAGCTGTATTCCCAGACTTATGAGAGAAGGTAATGAGGTTTCAGGTGGTGTGGGAGTTTTTGGATCCTCTTATCAGTCATTGCTATCGCGCTTGGGGGAGCTACTATGACGGGCAACTGTGTTAGTTCTTAATTTGTTGTTGTTTAGCTGTTTACTGTTATTATTATTGTGTTCATATTATATACGTGTTATTATTCTTGCCCAGATTCCTATATATATATATATATACATTTATTAAATTTGTATAATTGGCAATAGCCTAATTTAATTTCAATAAACATTGAATCACAAAAAGTACTTGCTCCGCCGGGACTCGAACCCGGATCTCTCACTTGCCGGGTGAATGTGCTACCATTGGTCTTCCGATCATATGTTAGTTTGGTTATTTAAACGCATATGTGACAGATACGGCCAAATACAACATAATTGAATTATATATATATATATATATATATATATATATATATATATATATATATATATAAATGTTCTGTTATTATTATTGTGTTCAGATTTATACGTGTTATTACTGTTGTTCAGATTATATAAATATCATCTCACTATAGACCATAATGTAAAAAAATAAATTGCATGATTTTCTTGGGATAAGGACAATTTTTCGAGTATAAGGAACCTCAATGAACTTCTTATACATGACATTCGCGAAATGTGTCTTCTACAATAATACAACTATTAAATTAAAAAAGATGTAATAGCCTATTGAAGCCAGTTTTTAAAATGTTAACAACATTTAAAAAAGGAACAAACTATGAAACCTTAAAAGATTTTAACAATCAAACAAACCTCAACCAACAAAATTTGTACTCACGACATGATATTTAGGTCTATTAGGTCATGACATTAGAACCAAAACATAGGGCATAATGGTATTATTATCGTCAGAGGCGATTGCTTTTGCCCTTCTCCTGTCAGACCATCACCTTCCTGTCTCAGATGACACGCCACGATACTATAGGAAATGGTAACATGTATTCTCTTGTCAGTGATATACAATCACTTTTGCACTCTTGGCGTATGTGCAACCCTTCAAGATGTTTTATGATGTGATAATTTTTATATTTTTTTATTTTATTAGTGGCAGTCCTTTGCAAGAGGTGGTAGGTTTTAAGTACTTTTTATGATAACATTTTTTACAATTGTAGAAGAGGATGGATTTTAAACCTCGAAACGTAGTGTTGTGAAACATATAAAGCTGACAAATGTCCGAAATCATATTATCCTTTGAAACCTTCTATCGTCAATATTAAACTTAAAAAAAAGATAATCACGGCTGGAATAGAGTTTTAAAAACGAACATTCATAATGGGAGTTGTTGCCAGTTATAGGTTTTTGTCATTCTACAAAAAATAAATCAAACTTGGTTTACAGAACCGACATTGGTATTTTCCTCTAATATCGAGTCGTGAATCATATATTTAGGCAAGGTATGTTTTGCACGCTGTATCTCCTATATATATATAAATGAATGTTTGTGTGTTTGTCCTTTATAGACTCAGAAACTATTGGACCGATTTTGATGAAATTTGTTATGTGTTTGCAGTGGAATTCGAGAATAATTTAGATTCACAATTTGGTCCAATTTAAATAGTTTATTTAATTAATTTTTTAATTATAAATTGTTGTTGATGTTGGAGTGGATCCATATTGGATCCGACAGACTGCGCTACTACACGTAATTCAAAAGCGAACTGCTACTTAACAGCTGTTAATACTTTCAACTGAAGTTCATTAAAGTGCCAGAAACATTTGTTTACATTTAAAATTTAGAAATTTTTTATTGTAAAGTGCTTGATCAGTAGTGTAATGCAGGTTGCATAGAAGACATCATTGCCTAATTTTAAATTCAGATTGCACCGTTGATAAATAAACTATCTAATGCAATGAAAATACTATTAAACGCTATTATGAAAACAAGCACATTGTACAAATCCGTGAATGTTTGCACATAAGGTAATCGAATTTGGTTACATTGAAGGTAAATGAAAAGAGACAAAAGAAGACACCTTATGATCAAAATAGGGTTTCTTTGATACATTATCTTGAAGGTACACTCCTAAATAATATTGGAAATATCTTAGACAGAAAATTAATTTTAACCGACCGAATTTGATTCTTTATAACCTAATTAGCTTACCGAGATTCATTCATATACATTAATTTTTCTGAATAACTTATCAACACCCAGCAAAAACCACGAAAGATAGAGGCAGGAATATGGTACATACTATCAATTATCTCAGCAATGTTTAGGATGTGATAGAAAAAGAATAAGTGAATATAGTGTACTTTTTACAACGGGAAATTGCGTGCGAAGGCGCGGGCAACTGCTAGTATATTATAAGAATAAATAAGGAATCACTTACTCTATCTGTTGAGGGGACAGGTAATGACGAGCAATATCAGTAATTGATTGTCTTTTAAAACGTTACTTGACAATAATTATATTTCAAAGTCCTTTATTATTTATTCTTAATGAGCTAGTCCAAAATAAGGTACAAATATTGAATCCACACAACTCAAACTCTTAAAACATTAATATTTTGCTATCTGTATTAAATATTAAATCGTTCCTAAGAATTAGAGCAAATAATTTGGTAACTATTAAGAAAGAAAAAAGTAATTAATTAAAAATGTGTCAGAGATGAACAAACAATTATTTTCCGGCCACAATAGAGTTTTATTGTTGTTCCGTTTAAATCAAGCTTTCAAGTAACAGGATAAACCGTCACTGACGTAAAGGCTGCCACAGACTCTAACAATAAACTCCTGAGGCAGACGGCGCACAGTTAAAAGCCCATTGAAGTGTCGCAGTTGCCTCTCATTACAATGAGATTAAAGTCTGTTTGTAATTAATTAATTTGTGTAACACTTTTTCAAATTAATTTCTCTCCATTTTGCTCTGTTTAATTTTATAAAGTAAATAATACCAAGCATGTGTTTATAATGATTAGTGTCAAATAAACACACTAAATTTACTTTACTAAAATAATAAAATAGCAAATTTGAAATTCTATGTTTGTTCTTAACTACGGCTATGTTCCTAAAACTCTATATGCTTAGTTATATGTCACCAATAAAGATGTACAAGGTGTTTGAAAAGTCTGGGTACGGCTTAATATTTTACAAACCATAGCAGTTAAACATCTATAAACTTTGCACAGTGTCATATGGCTATGTAAATTATTTTTCCTTGCTATTACTATGAAATGCCTACCATGGGGGGACGGCCCCCCACCGAGGAAAACATAGAAATCTTAAATCAAAGCATGGGTCGAGTGATAGCTCATGGGAAAGAGCTCACTTAGTAGAGTTGAGTGCCTCAAACCGCATCTCAAAAGGTTTATCCAATCCGAAATGGCGGGTTGTTTTAGGTACATACTACGAAGTACATTATGCCCTGCCACTCGATTGTCGTATTCAGATGCGGTAGGCGGCGTTTCACTCTATCAGGCCATTTTATTTTTCCTCTCCGACCTATACACCGTTCTGGAAGTGTTTGGTCCAAAAGATCACGTACGTTTACTGCATAGTGAGGGGGCGCTCCATCTTGTTGGAACCAAACAGAATCAAAATGTAATCCCAAATTTCGGATAGCTGGAATAACTCTGTCAACCAACAAGTTGCGGTATGTATCCCCGTTTAGATTTCCATCGATAATAAAAGGACCGATTACATTGGATCCTATCAGGCCTGACCAAACATTCACTTTTTGTGGACGTTGGGTGTGAGCTTCTCTCATCCAGTGAGGGTTTGTATCTGACCAGTACCGACAATTATGTCGGTTGAAATTTCCATTTAACAAAAAAACTTGCTTCGTCTGAAAAAACAATGTTGTTAACAAAATTCGGGTCTGCATCTAACTTTTTCATCATTGTATCGCAGTATTCGATACGTCTATCAAAATCGTCCTCGGATAGTTCATGTACAAAATGTACCTTGAAAGGTACATCTTATACTCAGTAGCAAGATTCCTTGTAGTCGAATGTGAAAACCATTGGTTAGTAGAGTGAAACGCGCATTGGTTGTATATCGTATATGAAGTCAAAAGTGTAAAATTGTATATTCACTAGTAATCACCAATACAATTATTGAAGTGACGAATGAATTTGACTAATATCCTTGCGGAAACACGAAAACTGTTAGATATGTTGTGTAAAGGTAACAGGAAATTGGTAAAGATTTGTGTTTTATTCAGTAAAAGTTTTCTTAAATATTTTTCCACATTTTGTTAGTTTAGTTTAGGATCAATGCATATCTAATCAACACAGTTCATAAAACACATTTTCTTCCATAACGTAAAACTATGTAAATGTAATGTAACTATGTAATAATAATAGCGTTGAACTAAGACTCCAATTTAAGAGGATGCAAGTGCATGGCTTTGTGTGTTTAAATCCAATAGAAAACAGAACAACTGATATCTACATATAAAATTATTACTGGTTTATATTGTATTTCTGTTACTAACCAAATTAAATTTAATAAGTTTAATTGTTTTTTATGAAGTAAGTCCATAAAGGATGCATGAAGTCTTAAATATTACAATACACATACTGTTATGTTTATCATCTTTGCTTATCGCCGCATATATCAATGTTTAAATCCCACGATGATAATTGGATTTTTGTAATGTTATAAGATTATCATCAGAGCCATGCTTAAAATATAAAATTGTAAGTTCATAATTCTTAATTTTAGTAAATAGCAAGTGACTACATCTTCGTTTATTGGCCTTAGTACAACTTTCTGGTTTCATAAACAAATTCAGTAAATTTTTAATTTTCTCTGTTAATTCATAGCGATATTCTATAAATATATTTTATATTTTACATGTTTTACATTTTATAATCATAAATCACTGTTTCGCATGAAATCTGATTTTTTATTATAGCCAAATTTCAATACAGTATATTCAAAACATAGGAAATTGAGTAATGCCTTTAGTATTATGTATAATAAACTTATGTTTAAATTCGAAATCACCGACGAAAATGCTTACAGCTATTAAACTGTTATAAACTGTTAAGTTTAAAGGTTAATGAATTAAATGCGTAATTTGAGAGATATTCAAATTACATGATTGGAATTATTATAAGTTTTAAATTTCGTAAATTAATGACGAACTATTCATATTTAATTGCAATCAGTTTAATATAAATAAGAATATGTTATTATATCAGAATGTGTATTAGCAATGAAATTCATCGAATTTATGTCACACTATTACGTAGAATAACGTACATTACATTATTTGTAAAAAAGGTAAACAGTTAATTATATCCAAACATAGTCAATACTTCTGAAAATAAAAAATGTTCAAAGATGATAATCTATTTAAATTAAACATTCTCTGACTTACCTTCTTCTGTATACATCGACTGATTTATGGCAAATTTCACGTATTAAAAAGTTTTATTAGTAGTGGTTTTGAACATTTTTAATAGTTCAAATTTTATTGTATTTCTTTTTTATTTATTCAAAATTTACATTTACCAAAAACATAAGTTCTGAAGATAGGAGTATTAAAAATCATTGCAATCGATAAAAGAGTATTTCCTTAAGTTCAACGATCCTTTTTACAGTATAGTTACGTACAACCTCTTTCCTGCTGATATAGAGTGGTATAGCGAGATAATTCATGAACACCATATTTTCGTATGGGCTCGTCTAGAAAATAAAGCTCTAGAAAACTAGTAAATAGGGTTAGTGAGAGAAATTTACTTTTTTATTTTACTCTATAACCTATTTTGTTTTGAATAAACGGTGACAATAAACCTATAGACTAGTAGAGGTCAATCCATTATATGGTGTGGCATATTTTGTTTCTACACTGTTGCGTACATTTGATTTGAATTGCATCAGCAGTTTGGGATGATACTCGTGAAAGGTAAAGTTTTAAAGAGGAGCAGATCGAAAGTTTATAATCAGATCGTATGGTCAGGACCAGCTTAACGTTCAAACACACTCTGGGGATTTACACGACTTAACTCTGAGTTAGCAGCTGTTTAATCGTTATTCTACATGCATAGCGCTGTCTCCGAACTTTATCCTAGTCCATTTAATATATTGTATAGTCTATAAATTATAATAATAATTATAATATTATAATAGTAATCAGTATTTCATTCAAATAAGTTTTAAATAATTTTAATCATCCTTCCATAACTAGCAACGAATATTGCTTTAAAGTTGGTGTTTATAAAACATTCCCTGTCTGGGGCTTATCAACAACAATATTGATTGGAGACTACTATAGGTTTTTCCTCTGTTAGTTAGGTTGAGAGAACTTTGGCGCAATCAAAATTATTATAACAACCCGAGGTAAAACACAATCGTTGAAAATTAAATTACACTGAAGTGATAAATTAAATTGTGGGAATTAATTTCTATATACTTATGTAGTATCGCTGTCATCTTTACAACTAACAAATGTACTGTTTTGGTCACTATTTTAACCATTCTGAGGGTTTACAAATAATTCAAATGTGAAACTTGTGTGTATCTTATCTCTTTAGACCAATATTATGCGTAGAAAGATATTTTACCCAAAATATGAAAATATTTGAGGTATTCATTAAAATTATCTACACTAATAAATGGTATTACTGTTACAGTAGTTCCATTGACTTAAAATGTCGTTAAATATTTTAGTTTAGATTTTTTTCTAATGATAGAATAAAAACAAAAATAAAATATGTTTGACATAGTTGTGGATTGCAATGAGATCACTTATGTGAAAATTCAATAGGGAATTTTTCCACTTGTTACTCTCACAGTAAAATTCAAGTGATGAAGGGTGACTGAAAATATAGGCAGCACTTATTTTAAGATCTGTTATTAACGTTATAAGTTTTGGGAATTATTTTATGTAAGTTAACAAACTATAAAAATGTTTTAGTCACAGGAGATTAGAAAAATGAAAAAAAATAAACATAATCATGTGTTATCTTCAGTTTAATGATATTTATTTTTCGCTTTCGTAAAAAGGAGAAAGTAATTATTTTAGTCGTTTCAGCCAAATTCACCCCCCAAACGACCATTATATTCTTCACGTTAACCTCCCCGCAAATATCATGTCCTTAAACGCCAGGTGTCCATTTATTTTGTTCTTAAAATTCACCGGCATAAATGATTTATATGTCACATTATAACGTCCGAGTTAAATTTCTGTACAACCTAAATCGGGACTTTATAATTAACATGGAAATAGTTAGTATCTCTAGGATTTAATAAATCAATTAATTGTGTTGGTGCCGTGGCATCGGTACATTGGACGTAATAAAGGTCTCATAAGGCACTTCCTTCTCTTTACAGCTACCACAGCTGTATTCCCAGACTTATGAGAGAAGGTAATGAGGTTTCAGGTGGTGTGGGAGTTTTTGGATCCTCTTATCAGTCATTGCTATCGCGCTTGGGGGAGCTACTATGACGGGCAACTGTGTTAGTTCTTAATTTGTTGTTGTTTAGCTGTTTACTGTTATTATTATTGTGTTCATATTATATACGTGTTATTATTGTTGCCCAGATTCCTATATATATAATATATATTATATATATATATATATATATATATATATATATATATATATATATATACATTTATTAAATTTGTATAATTGGCAATAGCCTAATTTAATTTCAATAAACATTGAATCACAAAAAGTACTTGCTCCGCCGGGACTCGAACCCGGATCTCTCACTTGCCGGGTGAATGTGCTACCATTGGTCTTCCGATCATATGTTAGTTTGGTTATTTAAACGCATATGTGACAGATACGGCCAAATACAACATAATTGAATTATATATATATATATATATATATATATATATATATATATATATATAAATGTTCTGTTATTATTATTGTGTTCAGATTTATACGTGTTATTACTGTTGTTCAGATTATATAAATATCATCTCACTATAGACCATAATGTAAAAAAATAAATTGCATGATTTTCTTGGGATAAGGACAATTTTTCGAGTATAAGGAACCTCAATGAACTTCTTATACATGACATTCGCGAAATGTGTCTTCTACAATAATACAACTATTAAATTAAAAAAGATGTAATAGCCTATTGAAGCCAGTTTTAAAATGTTTAACAACATTTAAAAAAGGAACAAACTATGAAACCTTAAAAGATTTTAACAATCAAACAAACCTCAACCAACAAAATTTGTACTCACGACATGATATTTAGGTCTATTAGGTCATGACATTAGGACCAAAACATAGGGCATAATGGTATTATTATCGTCAGAGGCGATTGCTTTTGCCCTTCTCCTGTCAGACCATCACCTTCCTGTCTCAGATGACACGCCACGATACTATAGGAAATGGTAACATGTATTCTCTTGTCAGTGATATACAATCACTTTTGCACTCTTGGCGTATGTGCAACCCTTCAAGATGTTTTATGATGTGATAATTTTTATATTTTTTTATTTTATTAGTGGCAGTCATTTGCAAGAGGTGGTAGGTTTTAAGTACTTTTTATGATTACATTTTTTACAATTGTAGAAGAGGATGGATTTTAAACCTCGAAACGTAGTGTTGTAAAACATATAAAGCTGACAAATGTCCGAAATCATATTATCCTTTGAAACCTTCTATCGTCAATATTAAACTTAAAAAAAAGATAATCACGGCTGGAATAGAGTTTTAAAAACGAACATTCATAATGGGAGTTGTTGCCAGTTATAGGTTTTTGTCATTCTACAAAAAATAAATCAAACTTGGTTTACAGAACCGACATTGGTATTTTCCTCTAATATCGAGTCGTGAATCATATATTTAGGCAAGGTATGTTTTGCACGCTGTATCTCCTATATATATATAAATGAATGTTTGTGTGTTTGTCCTTTATAGACTCAGAAACTATTGGACCGATTTTGATGAAATTTGTTATGTGTTTGCAGTGGAATTCGAGAATAATTTAGATTCACAATTTGGTCCAATTTAAATAGTTTATTTAATTAATTTTTTAATTATAAATTGTTGTTGATGTTGGAGTGGATCCATATTGGATCCGACAGACTGCGCTACTACACGTAATTCAAAAGCGAACTGCTACTTAACAGCTGTTAATACTTTCAACTGAAGTTCATTAAAGTGCCAGAAACATTTGTTTACATTTAAAATTTAGAAATTTTTTATTGTAAAGTGCTTGATCAGTAGTGTAATGCAGGTTGCATAGAAGACATCATTGCCTAATTTTAAATTCAGATTGCACCGTTGATAAATAAACTATCTAATGCAATGAAAATACTATTAAACGCTATTATGAAAACAAGCACATTGTACAAATCCGTGAATGTTTGCACATAAGGTAATCGAATTTGGTTACATTGAAGGTAAATGAAAAGAGACAAAAGAAGACACCTTATGATCAAAATAGGGTTTCTTTGATACATTATCTTGAAGGTACACTCCTAAATAATATTGGAAATATCTTAGACAGAAAATTAATTTTAACCGACCGAATTTGATTCTTTATAACCTAATTAGCTTACCGAGATTCATTCATATACATTAATTTTTCTGAATAACTTATCAACACCCAGCAAAAACCACGAAAGATAGAGGCAGGAATATGGTACACACCTTCATAATGCGCCCAAGAGTCTCACGAAGGAACGACTATCAATTATCTCAGCAATGTTTAGGATGTGATAGAAAAAGAATAAGTGAATATAGTGTACTTTTTACAACGGGAAATTGCGTGCGAAGGCGCGGGCAACTGCTAGTATGTTATAAGAATAAATAAGGAATCACTTACTCTATCTGTTGAGGGGACAGGTAATGACGAGCAATATCAGTAATTGATTGTCTTTTAAAACGTTACTTGACAATAATTATATTTCAAAGTCCTTTATTATTTATTCTTAATGAGCTAGTCCAAAATAAGGTACAAATATTGAATCCAAACAACTCAAACTCTTAAAACATTAATATTTTGCTATCTGTATTAAATATTAAATCGTTCCTAAGAATTAGAGCAAATAATTTGGTAACTATTAAGAAAGAAAAAAGTAATTAATTAAAAATGTGTCAGAGATGAACAAACAATTATTTTCCGGCCACAATAGAGTTTTATTGTTGTTCCGTTTAAATCAAGCTTTCAAGTAACAGGATAAACCGTCACTGACGTAAAGGCTGCCACAGACTCTAACAATAAACTCCTGAGGCAGACGGCGCACAGTTAAAAGCCCATTGAAGTGTCGCAGTTGCCTCTCATTACAATGAGATTAAAGTCTGTTTGTAATTAATTAATTTGTGTAACACTTTTTCAAATTAATTTCTCTCCATTTTGCTCTGTTTAATTTTATAAAGTAAATAATACCAAGCATGTGTTTATAATGATTAGTATAAGTAAATTGGTATAATTTCGTTTTAAAAATATGGAACTTATTCCAAATAAACACACTAAATTTACTTTACTAAAATAATAAAATAGCAAATTTGAAATTCTATGTTTGTTCTTAACTACGGCTATGTTCCTAAAACTCTATATGCTTAGTTATATGTCACCAATAAAGATGTACAAGGTGTTTGAAAAGTCTGGGTACGGCTTAATATTTTACAAACCATAGCAGTTAACATCTATAAACTTTGCACAGTGTCATATGGCTATGTAAATTATTTTTCCTTGCTATTACTATGAAATGCCTACCATGGGGGGACGGCCCACCGAGGAAAACATAGAAATCTTAAATCAAAGCATGGGTCGAGTGATAGCTCATGGGAAAGAGCTCACTTAGTAGAGTTGAGTGCCTCAAACCGCATCTCAAAAGGTTTATCCAATCCGAAATGGCGGGTTGTTTTAGGTACATACTACGAAGTACATTATGCCCTGCCACTCGATTGTCGTATTCAGATGCGGTAGGCGGCGTTTCACTCTATCAGGCCATTTTATTTTTCCTCTCCGACCTATACACCGTTCTGGAAGTGTTTGGTCCAAAAGATCACGTACGTTTACTGCATAGTGAGGGGGCGCTCCATCTTGTTGGAAACCAAACAGAATCAAAATGTAATCCCAAATTTCGGATAGCTGGAATAACTCTGTCAACCAACAAGTTGCGGTATGTATCCCCGTTTAGATTTCCATCGATAATAAAAGGACCGATTACATTGGATCCTATCAGGCCTGACCAAACATTCACTTTTTGTGGACGTTGGGTGTGAGCTTCTCTCATCCAGTGAGGGTTTGTATCTGACCAGTACCGACAATTATGTCGGTTGAAATTTCCATTTAACAAAAAAACTTGCTTCGTCTGAAAAAACAATGTTGTTAACAAAATTCGGGTCTGCATCTAACTTTTTCATCATTGTATCGCAGTATTCGATACGTCTATCAAAATCGTCCTCGGATAGTTCATGTACAAAATGTACCTTGAAAGGTACATCTTATACTCAGTAGCAAGATTCCTTGTAGTCGAATGTGAAAACCATTGGTTAGTAGAGTGAAACGCGCATTGGTTGTATATCGTATATGAAGTCAAAAGTGTAAAATTGTATATTCACTAGTAATCACCAATACAATTATTGAAAGTGACGAATGAATTTGACTAATATCCTTGCGGAAACACGAAAACTGTTAGATATGTTGTGTAAAGGTAACAGGAAATTGGTAAAGATTTGTGTTTATTCAGTAAAAGTTTTCTTAAATATTTTTCCACATTTTGTTAGTTTAGTTTAGGATCAATGCATATCTAATCAACACAGTTCATAAAACACATTTTCTTCCATAACGTAAAACTATGTAAATGTAATGTAACTATGTAATAATAATAGCGTTGAACTAAGACTCCAATTTAAGAGGATGCAAGTGCATGGCTTTGTGTGTTTAAATCCAATAGAAAACAGAACAACTGATATCTACATATAAAATTATTACTGGTTTATATTGTATTTCTGTTACTAACCAAATTAAATTTAATAAGTTTAATTGTTTTTTATGAAGTAAGTCCATAAAGGATGCATGAAGTCTTAAATATTACAATACACATACTGTTATGTTTATCATCTTTGCTTATCGCCGCATATATCAATGTTTAAATCCCACGATGATAATTGGATTTTTGTAATGTTATAAGATTATCATCAGAGCCATGCTTAAAATATAAAATTGTAAGTTCATAATTCTTAATTTTAGTAAATAGCAAGTGACTACATCTTCGTTTATTGGCCTTAGTACAACTTTCTGGTTTCATAAACAAATTCAGTAAATTTTTAATTTTCTCTGTTAATTCATAGCGATATTCTATAAATATATTTTATATTTTACATGTTTTACATTTTATAATCATAAATCACTGTTTCGCATGAAATCTGATTTTTTATTATAGCCAAATTTCAATACAGTATATTCAAAACATAGGAAATTGAGTAATGCCTTTAGTATTATGTATAATAAATAAACTTATGTTTAAATTCGAAATCACCGACGAAAATGCTTACAGCTATTAAACTGTTATAAACTGTTAAGTTTAAAGGTTAATGAATTAAATGCGTAATTTGAGAGATATTCAAATTACATGATTGGAATTATTATAAGTTTTAAATTTCGTAAATTAATGACGAACTATTGATATTTAATTGCAATCAGTTTAATATAAATAAGAATATGTTATTATATCAGAATGTGTATTAGCAATGAAATTCATCGAATTTATGTCACACTATTACGTAGAATAACGTACATTACATTATTTGTAAAAAAGGTAAACAGTTAATTATATCCAAACATAGTCAATACTTCTGAAAATAAAAAAATGTTCAAAGATGATAATCTATTTAAATTAAACATTCTCTGACTTACCTTCTTCTGTATACATCGACTGATTTATGGCAAATTTCACGTATTAAAAAGTTTTATTAGTAGTGGTTTTGAACATTTTTAATAGTTCAAATTTTATTGTATTTCTTTTTTATTTATTCAAAATTTACATTTACCAAAAACATAAGTTCTGAAGATAGGAGTATTAAAAATCATTGCAATCGATAAAAGAGTATTTCCTTAAGTTCAACGATCCTTTTTACAGTATAGTTACGTACAACCTCTTTCCTGCTGATATAGAGTGGTATAGCGAGATAATTCATGAACACCATATTTTCGTATGGGCTCGTCTAGAAAATAAAGCTCTAGAAAACTAGTAAATAGGGTTAGTGAGAGAAATTTACTTTTTTATTTTACTCTATAACCTATTTTGTTTTGAATAAACGGTGACAATAAACCTATAGACTAGTAGAGGTCAATCCATTATATGGTGTGGCATATTTTGTTTCTACACTGTTGCGTACATTTGATTTGAATTGCATCAGCAGTTTGGGATGATACTCGTGAAAGGTAAAGTTTTAAAGTGGAGCAGATCGAAAGTTTATAATCAGATCGTATGGTCAGGACCAGCTTAACGTTCAAACACACTCTGGGGATTTACACGACTTAAGTCTGAGTTAGCAGCTGTTTAATCGTTATTCTACATGCATAGCGCTGTCTCCGAACTTTATCCTAGTCCATTTAATATATTGTATAGTTTATTAATTGTAATAATAATTATAATATTATAATAAGAATTAGTATTTCATTCAAATAAGTTTTAAATAATTTTAATCATCCTTCCATAACTAGCAGCGAATATTGTTTTAAAGTTGATGTTTATAAAACATTCCCTGTCTGGGGCTTATCAACAACAATATTGATTGGAGACTACTATAGGTTTTGTCTCTGTTAGTCAGGTTGAGAGAACTTTGGCGCAATCAAAATTATTATAACAACCCGAGGTAAAACACAATCGTTGAAAATTAAATTACACTGTAGTGATAAATGAAATTGTGTGAATTAATCTCTATATACTTATGTAGTATCACTGTCATCTTTACAACTAACAAATGTACTGTTTTAGTCACTATTTTAACCATGCTGAGGGTTTATAAATAATTCAAATGTGAAACATGTGTGTATCTTATCTCTTTAGACCAATACTATGCGTAGAAAGATATTTTACCCAAAATATGAAAATATTTGAGGTATTCATCAAAAGTATCTACACTAATAAATGGTATTACTGTTATAGTAGTTCCATTGACTTAAAATGTCGTTAAATATTTTAGTTTAGATTTTTTTCTAATGATAGAATAAAAACAAAAATAAAATATGTTTGGTATAGTTGTGGATTGCAATGAGATCACTTATGTGAAAATTCAATAGGGAATTTTTCCACTTGTTACTCTCGCAGTCAAATTCAAGTGATGGAGGGTGACTGAAAATATAGGCAGCATTTATTTTAAGATCTGTCATTACCGGTTATAAGTTTTGGGAATTATTTTATGTAAGTTAACAAACTATAAAAATGTGTTAGTCACAAAGGATTAGAAAAATGAACAAAATAAACATAATCATGTGTTATCTTCAGATTAATGATATTTATTTTTCGATTTTGTAAAAAGGAGAAAGTAAAAGAAAGTAATTATTTTAGTCATTTCAGCCAAATTCACCCCCCAAACGACCATTATATTTTTCACGTTAACCTCCCCGCAAATATCATGTCCTAAAACGCCATGTGTGTTTGTTCTTAAAATTCACCCGCATAAATGATATGTATGTCACATTATAACGTCCGAGTTAAATTTCTGTACAACCTAAATCGGGACTTTATAATTAACAATGGAAATAGTTAGTATCTCTAGGATTTAATAAATCAATTAATTTTGTTGGTGCCATGGCATCGGTACATTGGACGTAATAAAGGTCTCATAAGGCACTTCCTTCTCTTTACAGCTACCACAGCTGTATTCCCAGACTTATGAGAGAAGGTAATGAGGTTTCAGGTGGTGTGGAAGTTTTTGGATCCTCTTATCAGTCATTGCTATCGCGCTTGGGGGAGCTACTATGACGGGCAACTGTGTTAGTTCTTAATTTGTTGTTGTTTAGCTGTTTACTGTTATTATTATTGTGTTCATATTATATACGTGTTATTATTGTTGCCCAGATTCCTATATATATATATATATATATATATATATATATATATAATATATATATATATATATATATATATATATAGCTGTTCTGTTATTATTATTGTGTTCAGATTTATACGTGTTATTACTGTTGTTCAGATTATATAGATATCATCTCACCTATAGACCATAATGTAACTCGCCATTATTATTATATAACTTTTGTTGTTAGCTGTTTCCGTTGTTATTATTATTGTGTTCAGATTTTATACGTGTATTATTGTTATATAATTGTTGTTAATTAGCTGCTACTTGTATTATTATTTCGTCCAGACTAACTTGCAATTATTGTTGTTCAGGTTCCATAGATATCATTACACTCATTATAAACCTTATTTTAACTCGCCATAATCCTTTATGTTATTATTGTTATTTTTCTCTGATTGTGTTTTGATTTTGTTTGCTTTGATTAATATTAAGTAAAATGCTTGGTTATGGATAGCTGCCACCTTTTTTTTATAAGTTATGTTGTAAAAAATGGTTTACCGTTGAAATAAATAAATAAGTTGGCGGCATTGAATGGCGCGACGCTCTACGTATTTACCCGATATTTAATATAGCCAATATATATATATCCGAGTAACCACTTAAATGCATTTGGTATCTTTCTATATATAGATAGATTAATTCGATATATTCGCTCGGTTTTCATTTTGTTCTCTTTGTTTTATTTTAGGCCATTGGAATGTCAACGAACTATAATGATGTTATGGTCTGTAAGACGATTAATTCATAAGGTATTGATGAAACGTTTGGCTAGTAGCAGTGTTTTATTCGTTCAGTAATTGTTTTTAGATTCAAAAACACATCATAACGAAGTAAAGTTTATAGTTGTTAGCTTATTAATATGAATATTGATGAAATGGTTTTTCTATAGCAATGAGGTTTTGTTTGATTTATTGTTTCCGGTATTGATGCCGGTACGTCCACTCAAGTTTGACAATCTATTTTTGACATTAATTTATTGCATAATTAGTGTTATTTTTTTCTTGATTTGATGTTTTTTTATATATTTCTCAATATCTCTTATCACAAAAGATTTGTTCTGCCACATTTTTTCAATAACTTCGCTTTCATAGTAGTTTTTACACAAGTAAGGTTTGGGATAACATAGTTCTTGAGATATCTTGCCACGTGTTGTATTTAAAACTATTTCAATAAGTAATGTTTCATAGAATTTTTATATAATAAAATATCTAGTAAAGTAGGGAGTTAACTGAAACACAAGATAGCTTTAAAATAAAACATTTTCATGGGATTTTAACATCAACTTTCCACTGTATAGTTTTTTTATTTTTCTATATGAATGCAAATATCACATCTAAAAATTTCACACAGCTCAACTATAATATGTTTAACATGTATTTATTCTGCTATTATTTCGTTCAAATGAAGCAAAATATATAGTAGACTCATTTGATAACGAGAAAACGTACGGACAGACAAAAAGATATATCCTCAGAAGACAGACATTATATTACCTTGCCCTCGAGTGTTAACTTTCGCTAATACGTTCAAATAAAAAAACAACTAACTTATCTAAACATATAACAAATTAATATTAATAACAACGTTACTAAAGTTCCATCATCAAAAGCACTGTACACTGTAGGTCATATACCGAATAGATTTCACGCAAAGAATATTTAAATTACCCATTTTTTGATAAATCAGGTACATTTAGATAAAAGAAATATTTTAGTTTTATGTCATATTTATCATAGTTTTCCACGAAGCCAATATTATTTGAATTTATAGTAAGTATTTAGAATGATAATTAACTAGGGTATTGATATGGTCTGTAAAACGATGAGTTCGTCTGATGTGGATGAAGTGTTTGGCTAGTAGCACTGTTTTCTTTGTTCTGTAATTTTGTTTAGATTTGAAAACAAATTATAAAGAAATAAAATTAACATTCATGAGCTTATTATTATGAATATTTATTAAAGGGAGATTCCATAAAAACGAGGGTTTGTTTGGTATTGTTTGAAATATTGATTCAGGTACGTGCGCTGAAGATTGACAATAAATTTTTGACGTTATTTTCTTGCATAATGGATGTAATTTTGTGCCTTATCTGTTGTCTTTTATTCTTCACAATTAGTAATAAAACTTTGCATGCAATGAAAGCGTCTAAAACAGGCTTTAGACGACAGTATTAGCTCAACATTTGACAGTAGTTGCACTATATCTAATATACTATACAGCTGCATGTGAAACTGACTGACTGACTCACTGATATATAGATACAAATTCTAACATAGTTCTAGAAGTGCTAGAAACTTGAAATTTGGCACGCAGGTACCTTTTGCCATATAACCAATAGGAAAAGTCTGAAAACCGGGAATTTTTAATTTTAAACCCCTCAAAAAAATTAAAAACCGGTTGAAACTGGTTAAAAACTGTTGTAGTTTTTTGCTTTCGAGCCGTCTAGCGACTAAACCGTTGGCAGTAGCTCAAATCTAATTTTTAAGGGGTTTTAGCAAATTTTATGATCTACAAAATGGGCACATTATACTTCCCTGCATTTCTACCCGTCCATCCGAAACATGCTCTCAAATTCGAAAATTTTGTCAAATTTAGACGATTTTCGCTTGTAGATTTTTGTTTGAGGCTCTGTAGCGTCTAAACCGTAGGGTGTAGCTCGGATCTGATGAGAATCGTTAGTGGGGAATGAAGTGCTTTACAAAAAAGGACTACTGACTTTTTACTCTATCTCGATTGGTTTGGCCGCAAAACGCAATTAAGTGAATTGTTTTTGGAAATTTTCGCCTAAAAATTAACATTTCGGGCTCGATAGCGGCTGAACGGTTGGTCGTAGCTCAAAACAAATTTTCAATTGGATTTAGCTAATTGCGTCATATACAAAAAAAGTTCAGTAACATTTTGCCCTATCCTCAACGGTTTGGCCGCATAACGTGTTTTAAAGTATTGATTTTTTAAGTTATACGTGAGATTTTGTTTTCTGAGCTTTACTGTGGACAAACCCTTAACTATAGTACATTTTTAAAATTTAATTTTAATACAAAATCAGGCGTTCTACAAAAAAGGTCCAGTGAGCTTTTGCTCTACCTACATCGGTTCGGTTAATAAATGTCAATATTTAGTAATTTGTATGACCAGGTAATCAATCCCCTGAGTAAATTAAACCCCCGGAAAATTCATAAAAACAGCCTAGTGCAGTCTTTTGTCCTATGCTCTGTACTGCCTAAATTATAGGTCGTAGCTCAAATCTGATGGCATAATCGAAAGACAAACATTAAATTTCCGACAAGAAAGGTCCAGTCCCTTTTTGTCGTATCTCTAACGGTTAAGCCAAAAAATGGCTTTCAATTCAGAACGTTGATTAAAACTGGAAAACTAAATTTGACCATTTTAGGTGATTTTAAGATCTATTCGACCACAATTTGTGGGAATTTGTCGAGTTTTGTATTATCTGGTCAATAATTTTTCCCCAGGAAAAAACCACGTATTCTGATAACCCTCCATAATGCTAATCCCCCTCCCTGGAATTACTCCTGAGTAAATGAAACCCCCTGATCAACTTAATAATCTGATAAAGATAAAAAATGTGTGCAAATCATACCGGTTCCTGATTTGGTTTGTATTACTATGATAACGAGTGACTAGTATACGTCTATTAGCTCACATCGCGAATTGGCTGAGCGTCAACGAAGCGTCTAAAGTACATAAGAACAGATTGAAGTTGAACTATGTTCACAGACACAACACCCTCTAAAAGAGGCCCACGTGTGTCATTAACCCCCGGTAACCTTAAACCACCCACAGGGAATTTTCTGGTATGCCCACGGGCTCAATAGCGGCTAAACGGTTGGTCGTTGCTCAAAACAAATTTTCACTAGGATTTAGAAAACAGCGCGGTCTACAAAAAAGGTCCAGTGACATTTTGCCCTATACCCAATGGTTTGGCCGCAACACGTGTTTTAAAATATTGATTTTTTAAGTTTTCCGTGAGATTTTGTTTTCTGGGCTAGGTTGCAGACAGAAACTTTGTTTTAGGCCAAATTCAAAATTTTATTTTAATACTAAATAATGCGGTCTACAAAAAAGGTCCAGTGACGTTTTACTCTATCTTCCATGGTGTAGCCGTAAAACGTGATTATGTTAAAAATTTCACTTAAGAACTTACCCTTCGGGCTCGATATTGGGCGAACCGTTGGCCCTAGCTTAAATATATAATGTTTTATAATTAGCTATTCATAGGATCTAAAGAAAAGGTTCAGCAGCTTTCTGTCGTTTATCTTTCCGTAAGCCTCATAAATGCTACAAATGGCTAATTCTTTGTCGTCAATTTTAGGTGTTTTAAATTTTGCAACTATAATTAGTGCGATTCATGCTGGTTCCAGATTGACCTTGTATTACTACGGTAACGAGTGACTATATCCCCCCCTCCACATCGGAAGTTGGCTGAGCGTTAGTGAAGCTTCAAAAGTAGATAGGGACAGAGTGCTTTTTAATTAATTTAATGAAATAGTGATTCCTTATCAACAATCAGGTATGGAATTATGATTTCCGAAGTAATTTAAACCCCCTGATCAACGTTTTATTTTGATCAAAAATACTGTACACATATCCTCGTGGCCCAGACACACATTTCCAAGAAAAGTACCACGCGTTCTTATAATTCCCGAGAACATTAATCCCTCTCCCGGGAATTTCCTGGTTGATGAACTCCTGATTAAATTAAACCCCCTGTTTAACTTAATAATCTGATAAAGGTAGTTATTAATTTATTTACACTAAATCTGTTTACACCATAGCTGACCAGTGCAGATTTTTATGCCAAGCGTTGTACCGACTAAACCATAGGTCGTAGATCAAATCTGACGGCACAATCGCAAAACAAAATTAAATTTCCGACAAGAAAGGTCCAGTCACTTTTTTTCGTATCTCTAACGGTTAAGCCACAAAATGGCCTTAGATTCAAAACTTTGATAAAAACTGGAAAATTCAAAAAAATAGGTCTAATACTATTTCGAATTCCGCTTATCCCCGAATTTGACCAACACCCCAAAAGGGGGCCTGGGGTGTGTCATTAACCCCCGCTAACATTAACCCCCCCCCGGGATTTCCTAGTATGACCAGATAACCTCCTGAGTACATTAAACCCCCTGTGTTAACCCCCCCGGGAATTTCCTGGCATGACTTCATGTCCGAAATTTACCAATAACCAAATCTCTTAACCCCCCCTGGGAAGTTCCTGGTATGACCAGATAACCCCCTGACGTCTTATCCCCAGGCAACGTTAACCCCCCCTCCTGAGAATATCCTGGCATGACATCATGTCCGAATTTTACCAATCACCAAATCAATCTTATCCCCGAATTCAAGGCACTTACTTTGGGGGCCTGGGGGCGTAGCCCCCAGCGAGCCGAAGGCGAGTATAATATATACAGCCGGAATGATTTAACTAAATTGATACATGGTATGTATAAACTAACTAATTATTGAGATACCTTGTTTAATAGAGTTACGTTTTTTAGAAATTAAAAAATCAGTTTTATAACTGAATATTGCCATGTAACACAA
Source organism: Homalodisca vitripennis (assembly GCF_021130785.1). Classification (NCBI taxonomy): domain Eukaryota; kingdom Metazoa; phylum Arthropoda; class Insecta; order Hemiptera; family Cicadellidae; genus Homalodisca; species Homalodisca vitripennis. The sequence continues at coordinate 47,039 of NW_025776971.1, forward strand.
CGAATAGAATAAAAATATTGTATGTTATACTAAATAAAACCAAAATAATAAAATAGATATCCGCCCCGGCAACTACTGTCAGAGGCATTGTAACACTTGCGAAAGCTATAAAAGCCGTCTCCGGGCGCGAATGTTACTGTAATAGTGGAGGTGGTGCCCCTCGCGATCGACTTGGCTATTACAGCACAAGTTACATCGTGTAGTCTTTTTGGGGTTTCTCTTGTATTGAGTTTATACTATATTGCAATTATGGACGTAATATAAGTTAATAATAGTATAAAATAAACATAAAATAAATAAAATTTAAAAATTATTAAATGAGAAATAAAAATTACACCTTAAATATTCCATGAGTGATGACATCGATAGCAAAATAATATAGTTGTTAGGTTAAGCCGAATAACATGAAAATGTTTAATCAAATATGATTGCAATCTTTTTTAATAATGCATTATGTTATGCTTGTTATTTCATTTGCTTGACTGTTATTGTAAGTAATAGTGTAGTCTTTTAGATAAAGAATTTGTGCTTTGCTAGCTCTTTCTTGCTATATGATTTATTTGAAGGATAAGATCATATTGGAATGTTTTAATGCCTAAATCATCATCACACTATTAGTTTACATAAGTGGCAATTTTAAAATGTTTGTACTTAAAAGGCTATATAGCAGGACCGGAATCGTAATTTTCATGTTTAAAAGTTACACCCATAATGTTGTGGAATTGTAATGCAATATAAAAAGTGTGAAATAACATAATACTTCATATATTTTACCAAAAAACCTGTGTTACGCGTAAGTTCACTAAGACGCTACTATACACAAGTAAGTGTTTGTCCAAAGTGCTGCATTATAGGAAGCAGTCACTCAGCTGTTCCTCCCTCGCTGCTTGAAGTAAAATGCGCTATTTATCAATGTATGATTATATTCATGTTTAATTATTCATTTTCAACACAGGATTAGCATTAACTAATAAAGCACATAGCTTCAATTAAAGCTTTTTCAGTATTTTTCACAAATTAAAGCTTTTGTTACAAAGTTGAAGTCTATGTTGGAAAGTATCAGTTGACTTATATAACTATTAATTAATACATGTGTAGTCAGTAAAAATACTCAATTTGAGTTTGGTATGAATTAGAGAAGATTGGTGATTATATTAAATAGAAAAAACCATTATTATCTAGTATCTACTTATGTTTTGCTTTATAATAATTAGGACATTGTTGTTATTTGTACGTAATACAATCATATACATGTTATAATTACATAATTTGTTTTATAGTAGTTTACGATGTATCAAGGTTTGTAAAAGTGGTGGTTTGACTAAGTTTTCAGAGATTATGTAATAAAATACTGGATTTACGATTGCTTATATGTAGTTTAAATTAATTTGATTACTATTAAACAAATAATACTAACATTATGTTTTTATACTAGTTTCAACATAATAAAGACGATATTAGAAGGATTTATATGAAGGGAATTTTTAAATGCAAATATTTCTCTAAAAAAATAAAAACAAGGCAAGAGTAGTTAACATCAAGCGGATGTTTGTTCTTCAGTGGGATGAAACAGCGACACTTCAGTATATTTTTAGCCGGTGTCACTCGCCTCTGGTGCTCATTTCTGGACAATTTGTGGGAACCTTTACGTCGTCGGTGTCCTGTTATACTGATCCTTTGTTTCATCACGGTGTTACTGTAAAAACTTCTAGTACTGGAGCTTTGTTAAACTGCATGACACTATTGTATTACTTGTATTACATATGCTATATATATATATATATATATATATATATATATATATATATATATATATACAGGGTGATTCATGAAGTTCTCCCCCCACTTCTACAGCACATTGTACTAGTAAAAATAATGAAAAAATGTTATATAAACATAACACATAGGTCCGAAAACGCTTCGTTAGCGAGTTACAGCTAGCGAAAGATTTCGCCTGAATTCCTGGGTAAAGAGTAAAATAAAGCCATACTGAACTTTTGGAAAGGTTAATTAAGTAAGAAGTATCATGGATTCTTATGTATTTTTACCTGATAAAGCTAATAAAATAGGTTTCAGAACTGTACCTGTAGTAGTTTTTGAGGGATTCAGGGTTAAATGCAAAAAATTGGAGCACGAAACAATGTTTTTTTAAGTTTGATGTACAATAACTTTGTTAAATTGGTAATAAATACATAAAATCAACAAACATTAATTGTAGAGAATTTAATTCTGAGAAAATTGATATAATCAAAGTCTAAAATAAAACAGAAATAAGTACCAAAAAATCGATTTTATTCAGTATAATACATTACTAGTTTTAAGCAAAATTAATCAGGTTGTGCCAACCGTACGCACCTTTTTATAATAGACGTTCGAAAATGAGGCAATCATTATCAATACATTTTGCAGCACGTTTTTGTATTGCTTTTGTTGCGTTTCTTAATTTTTCAGGACTTCCCTGTATCTGCACAGCCGAATCCATAATACGGGCAATTAATTCATCACGAGAATTCACTTTTGTCTTGTATACAATGTCTTTCATCCATCCCCAGATGCAATAATCCAATGGAGATAGATCTGGTGATCTTGGTGGCCAAGGGTGAGGCCCTCTACGACCAATCCAGTGTCCAGGAAATTGATGATTTAAGTAAGCAGAAACGGCACGTGAAAAGTGGGGAGGTGCTCCGTCATGCTGGAAGTACAAATTTTGTCTGAGATGTAAAGGAACATTCTCTAACATCTGCGGCAACTCTTCTTGAAGGAAATGCAAATAGAACTCAGCATTTAGGCGTCCAGATAATATGAAAGGTCCAATCAGCCGATTGTGCAAAAGGCCACACCAGACATTGACGCTAAATCGGTGTTGAAAGTTCTGTTCCACTACCTCATGTGGATTTTCTTCTGCCCATGAGTGTTCATTGTGCAAGTTATTGACACCATCCCGAGTGAATTGTGCCTCATCCGTAAAAAAATACGCTTGTAGAGTTGATTATTAATATTCAAAAAGTTGCAAAACTCCAAGCGAAGCGGACCATCCCCTAACTGTAGATGTTGAACCTTTTGTTTATGAAACGGATAAAATTTGTTTCGATTAAGTGACCTCCACACCGTTGACTGCGAACCTCCTATCCGCTTAGAAATACGTCGTGTACTTACACCTGGACTGCGATGAACAGCATTAATAACAATATCATCATCAAGTTGGACAGCTCGTTCATAATTGGTTCTAGTACTTGGTAGTGATCCTGTTTCCCGAAGAGTACGAAAAGTTCCTGAAATTGTTTTGGTATCTGGAATCCTCCTATTAGGGTAACGTAGTTCATATTCTCCTACAGCAGCTCTAGCATTACCATTACAGTAACCCAAAATAAAAACCATATCAGCGTATTCCTCTGATGTAAATAAGTAAGGCATTTTTTCGCTAAATAAACAATCGAATTATAACTCACAGAAAAATTGCATTTAATAACACGATTCACAGAACCCGATCTCCTGCTGTAGCTTGCAAAACACCACTAATACACAGTTCTAACGTAACAGTACAGAATACCATTGTTGATCAGCTGTTATTCATGCATTACCAACTTAGAAATTAATAAAACAAAAAACTGCATTTCGATGATTAGTAAACAATAATGGGAAAATGTTTGCTTCATTTATTTTCGAACATTTGATGAAAAATTTTAATTAAAAAAAAAATACAACGTAATAAAACATGATATTTTTATTTACAAACAAATTTATTTAACAGTTAATCTTGTTTTCTCAATTTATCTTATCATTAAGGAACAAACATTTTGTTTTTGTTTTATTTTAACTAAATACCGTACGGTATTTCTTTACAGCTAGTAATGTATTATACTGAATAAAATTGATTTTTTTTGTACTTATTTCTGTTTTATTTTAGACTTTGATTATATCAATTTTCTCAGAATTAAATTCTTTACAATTAATGTTTGTTGATTTTATGTATTTATTACCAATTTAACAAAGTTATTGTACATCAAACTTAAAAAAAACATTGTTTCGTGCCCCAATTTCTTGCATTTAACCCTGAATCCCTCAAAAACTACTACAGGTACAGTTCTGAAATCTATTTTATTAGCTTTATCAGGTAAAAATACATAAGAATCCATGATATTTCTTACTTAATTAACCTTTCCAAAAGTTCAGTATGGCTTTATTTTACTCTTTACCCAGGAATTCAGGCGAAATCTTTCGCTAGCTGTAACTCGCTAACGAAGCGTTTTCGGACCTACGTTTATATAACATTTTTTCATTATTTTCACTAGTACAATGTGCTGTAGAAGTGGGGGGAGAACTTCATGAATCACCCTGTATAAAATCAACTAACATTAATTGTAGAGAATTTAATTCTGAGAAAATTGATATAATCAAAGTCTAAAATAAAACAGAAATAAGTACCAAAAAATCGATTTTATTCAGTACATTACTAGTTTTAAGCAAAATTAATCAGATTGGGCCAACCGTACGCATCTTTTTATAATAGATGTTCGAAAATGAGGCCATCATTATCAATACATTTTGCAGCACGTTTGTGTATTGCTTTTGTTGCGTTTCTTAATTTTTCAGGACTTCCCTGTATCTGCACAGCCGAATCCATAATACGGGCAATTAATTCATCACGAGAATTCACTTTTGTCTTGTATACAATGTCTTTCATCCATCCCCAGATGCAATAATCCAATGAAGATAGATCTGGTGATCTTGGTGGCCAAGGGTGAGGCCCTCCACGACCAATCCAGTGTCCAGGAAATTGATGATTTAAGTAAGCAGAAACGGCACGTGAAAAGTGGGGAGGTGCTCCGTCATGCTGGAAGTACAAATTTTGTCTGAGATGTAAAGGAACATTCTCTAACAGCTGCGGCAACTCTTATTGAAGGAAATGCAAATAGAACTCAGCATTTAGGCTTCCAGGTAATATGAAAGGTCCAATCAGCCGATTGTGCAAAAGGCCACACCAGACATTGACGCTAAATAGGTGTTGAAAGTTCTGTTCCACTACCTCATGTGGATTTTCTGCCCATGAGTGTTCATTGTGCAAGTTATTGACACCATCCCGAGTGAATTGTGCCTCATCCGTAAACAAAATACGCTTGTAGAGTTGATTATTAATATTCAAAAAGTTGCAAAACTCCAAGCGAAGCGGACCATCCCCTAGCTGTAGATGTTGAACCTTTTGTTTATGAAACGGATAAAATTTGTTTCGATTAAGTGACCTCCACACCGTTGACTGCGAAACTCCTATCCGCCTAGAAATACGTCGTCTACTTACACCTGGACTGCGATGAACAGCATTAATAACAATATCATCATCAAGTTGGACAGCTCGTTCATAATTGGTTCTAGTACTTGGTAGTGATCCTGTTTCCCGAAGAGTACGAAAAGTTCCTGAAATTGTTTTGGTATCTGGAATCCTCCTATTAGGGTAACGTAGTTCATATTCTTCTACAGCAGCTCTAGCATTACCATTACAGTAACCCAAAATAAAAACCATATCAGCGTATTCCTCTGATGTAAATAAGTAAGGCATTTTTTCGCTGAATAAACAATCGAATTATAACTCACAGAAAAATTGCATTTAATAACACGATTCACAGAACCCGATCTCCTGCTGTAGCTTGCAAAACACCACTAATACACAGTTCTAACGTAACAGTACAGAATACCATTGTTGATCAGCTGTTATTCGTGCGTTACCAACTTAGAAATTAATAAAACAAAAAACTGCATTTCGATGATTAGTAAACAGTAATGGGAAAATGTTTGCTTCATTTATTTTCGAACATTTGATGTAAATTTTTATTAAAAAAAAATACAACGTAATAAAACATGATATTTTTATTTACAAACAAATTTATTTAACAGTTAATCTTGTTTTCTCAATTTATCTCATCATTAAGGAACAAACATTTTGTTTTTGTTTTATTTTAACTAAATACCGTACGGTATTTCTTTACAGCTAGTAATGTATTATACTGAATAAAATCGATTTTTTGGTACTTATTTCTGTTTTATTTTAGACTTTCTCAAAATTAAATTCTCTAAAATTAATGTTAGTTGATTTTATGTATTTATTACCAATTTAACAAAGTTATTGTACATCAAACTTAAAAAAACATTGTTTCGTGCCCGAATTTTTTGCATTTAACCCTGAATCCCTCAAAAACTACTACAGGTAGAGTTCTGAAACCTATTTTATTAGCTTTATCAGGTAAAAATACATAAGAATCCACGATATTTCTTACTTAATTAACCTTTCCAAAAGTTCAGTATGGCTTTATTTTACTCTTTACCCAGGAATTCAGGCGAAATCTTTCGCTAGCTGTAACTCGCTAACGAAGCGTTTTCGGACCTATGTGTTATGTTTATATAACATTTTTTCATTATTTTTACTAGTAAAATGTGCTGTAGAAGTGGGGGGAGAACTTCATGAATCACCCTGTATATATATATATAAATAATATATATATATATATATTTGGTTAGGAATATATATATATATTCCTAAGCAAATTTTTCTAAATGTCTTAAAATAAATTACTTTTTCCATTTCACTGATCACGGATCTCTGAATATCTAATAACTATGATTACAAAATCGAACTCTGGGTTTATGTAGCCTACGAGCGTGTGTAGTTTTATGTTAGAATCATTGAAAAGATGGCGCAATTTATAACTGTCGTATATTTAAACAGACATAATATTTACCTTAAAGAAGTTCTTTATCTAGTCTCAACCAACAAACATTTTCAAGATGACGGCCGTTATTTATTGCGTAAAATAAAAAAACATTTGAATGGATTTTTACCAATTAACGATTTTAATTTGTATTTGTAATTACCAAATTTAAATGATTTTAGGTGACAGAGGTTTAAATTTTAGAAAATATTTGATTGTATCTATAATGAACACCTTGCTTTATTGGCGTTAATTCAAATTTAAAAACCCAAACTAAGTTGAAATTACTTCTCTTTGAAATTAAAAACAGCAATCATCCTAACAACTTCGTTCCACTTTATTGTTTGTTACGAAACAGCAATTTTCTTTCTTTCAGAATAATTAGTTATCAACTGTTAATTATATATGGACTTTTAAACATTGAAACAAACTCTTTTTTCCAGGACTAATACCAAATATAACACTAAACGTGTTTTTTGAGTTCAATATATGATTTATTTAAAACCACTTTCAAGTCCTTATTATGTTACACGGCCATTTTCTGCTGTTACAACAAGATTAGTACTTCATTAATCGACAGCTGGCTAAAAATCTTTTTAACAAAATCTACATGTTAACTCCTTGTTGATTACGCACTTATTCTGTAACTCTGTCGATGTCTGTTATTGTCTGTTACATTATACTAAAGACATCAGTGCAAAAGGAACCTTATGATTTTTCATGAATATAGCTGTAGAGGTAAGAAACGTCGCCTGTTGTGACTTTCTCATTCACAAATGAGCCTTTTACCATTTTCATCATATTTATATTTAGGCTCAATATGCATAACTTTAGACAAGAGTCGCTTAATAGTTAAATAACTGTTTTTTATCTTTTCAGACGTCTTTTTGGAAACCTTTTATTTATACAGAACTCAATTAAAACCAGGTAAAAACATATTTAGATAATTGGATTCATTTATACAAGCAGAAAAATGAGTATTATTACGTAATTTAGAGAAGATCTTGTTTATAATTGGTTATTGTTGTACTGTTTATTAATTGCTTGATCATTGCGTAGCATAATATTTGAGAGTCTGAAGAATTTAAAATCTTCTGCCCATTTGTTGGTATGTGAGGCGATATCAAAGGACCAAACTTTTAAATTAAATTAAGGACCAAAAATTAAATTAAAATTGTCCTTGAAGATTTATTTATACTCAAGGCACAGTGAGTATAACGATGGTTTATGTCACTCCGTGGTATTTGGCAGAGAATTAGGAAAATCTTCTACATTGACTATGGTAACCATGACAGCAACAAGACAATGACATAATAAATTAATTAGTTAAATAACTGAGAATAATGTGACGTAAGAAAATATGTAGTGTAATGAAATGAGCAATATTAGTTCTGCATGCTACCTCAACAATACATACTACGCGATCTTTGTTGTGGATTACTTATACCTTCTGTGTAATTTATGGTATACACATAATTAAGATAACGATATTTTATTTTCGTACCTAAGTAATCTCTCAAGGTAAAATATTTAAAAAAAATATTTCACTTTTAAATTCACCTTCTTGAGAATGAAACCCGAGTTCTCCGGATTAAAGAGTCAAGCACTTATTATAAGCTGCACTGAAGTTCAGTAAAGTTTGAAAATTTGTCCTCCAATATTTTTAATTATTTATTTAATTCGGTTTTCCAAATTTAAATGACACCGTATTGGCACGTTGTATTTCTTAAGACTTGTCAGTGCCATTTTACCTATTTATAATACATGCATTATATAGAAAGATTTTTACAAATATATTACTATATATATATATATATATATATATATATATATATATATGTAAAAATCTTTCTATAATAATCTAAAAACTATCACAATATTGTATCAGCAGTATTTCTGCAAAGTATTTACATCATTCCCAAAACTGTGTAATTAAGTTTTTTCTGGAAAACTTTCGCTGTATATAAAACATGAAATTACAAATATAATTGTAAATTACCTTAGATTTCATAAAATTTTCCCTTTCCCCCGATTTGTGGAATATCTTATCAAAAATTTTCTAAAATTTAAACTATTGTTATTTAAAACCATTGAAATTTGGTAATTCCAAATGCTAATTAAAATTTTTAATTGTTAAAAATCATTTCAAATGACGTTTTTAAATTTTACGCAATAGATAACGGCCATCATTTTGAAAATGTTTGTTGCTTGAGACTAGATAAACAACTTCTTTAAGGTAAATATTATATCCGTTTAAATATACGACAGTTATAAATTGCGCAATTTTTACAACAATTCTTATATAAAACTGCATACGCTCGTACACAAAATACCTAAAATTGTTTTCTTAAAAGTTTTTTGATTAATTTTTTTATTTTAATGTTTAGAGGCCAAACCGAAAATCAGTTGAACTTCTAAATCTATAGTACTTGAAAAGTGTGAAATAGGATCCAAATAAATATATTTTTTTTAAACCGTGCGCGTCAGATATCGCTTAGGCTCAATAACAAGCAACTATACGTAAGTAAGTGTACATGCAGTAACTGTGCCAGAGCATGTGCAGGAGGCGGATAAACCACTCAGCTTTTCCTACCTCGGTTAACCGCTACTCTCAAAAACATGCACTTTTCATTAACGGATGGTTTGTATCCCTTTGTAATTATTCATTCATCTAATTAGAATAATCATTAGGGTTAACAGAGCAAAAAGCTGCCTTTAATGTTCTCTTTACTTTATTTGCCACCAAATAAAGCTTTAGTTAGGAAAGTTGTGCTTCTTGTTGGGAACTCAGTGAATACTAACTAATATTTTGTAGTCACTAAAAAGAACATTAATTACGGTAATAAAAATTTTGTTGCGAGTTAGTATATAAGGACGATTTAATAATAAAAACATTTCTATGTAGAACATTAGAATAGGATTTACGTTTTTGTTAATCTTAAAATACATATAAGCTGTGTGCAATATATTTACAATTAATATGCGACTCTTAGCGGTCTCGTCTATTTTATTGTACATTATTTAATAGATCGTTAACAATTAAAATGTGTACATTATTATAATTCCTAGCATATCAGTGTACGTAGTACTTTTATATTGAATTCAATGCAAAGTGTTAAATAGAAAGTTACTTTTTGCCTAATAATAATAAAGAGCTTATATTGTTATTTGTACGAAGAAATTTATCTAGTTTTATCAGTTATTAGAGTATTATTGGATTTTATGGGTCTGTATAATTGATATTCTTTTAGGTTTTCCGATATAAGGATTTTAGTAGCACTGGAGTAATACAGGACTGAATTAAAATTATTCAGAACAATTTTAAAATGTATTATTACTATTTAACACAAAATAACTACCTAACGTTATATTTAATGTAATGCAAGTTTTAAAATAATAATGTCAATGGTCTTCTATTTAAGACGAATTTTAACTTTTTAACATTTCACCAAAACCACATAAATAACAAAAGTAGTTATAATGCCAAGCGTACGTTTGTTTTCAACGGGTTGAAGCAGCGACACTTCAGTAGCTTTTTATAACACGTGTCTTTCGCCTGTGGTGTTCATTGCTTGACCCTTTGTGGGAGCCTTTACGTCGGTGTTCTTTTATTCTGACACCTTGTACCATGTATTACTATAGAATATTTTTATAGTACAACTGTATTATTAAACAATACATAGCGTATTAAACAAGTTTCGTTGCAGTACTAATATAAATCCGTTATATTATTGGACATTTATCCTAACAACATCATATTTTCAAAGCAACCTTAATTGGGGCCATATCAGTTTTTCCCTACACTAAAATTTAAACAAATATTTATACATTAGTTTGCACCATTGATTATAATTTCATTTTATAATAGCACAAACACATATTCTGACTACTAAAATAAAGAAGAAAATCCTTAATTAAGCTTGAAAACTGAATATTACTAAATGAACCTGCTCAAACTTTCTTGATATCTTTATTTAACTTAGGTTTTATTATTTTTAATAATGTCTTATTTTAGTCTTCTACCTGACCATCCATAATTTAAAAAAGTTTTCAAATCATTAAACAACGGAAAATATCTGGAACTATTATAGTACTCCATAATCCTTCCATCATCAAGGCAGCATTGAAACAAGGTTAACTGATTAGTTATATAAACTAAAAATTTGTTATGTCATGTACAATTTATATTTATACAGAATTTTCAATTTTCATTGTAATAAACTGTTCATCATATTATCGTTAACATAATATAACTACAAGATTCGTCCAACATCCCCTACATGTAGGAATCATCATAGCAATATTCAAAGATAATATTAAAATTAGTAAATATTACAGTAATATAAGTTATTACATTAATAAATTAAGAGAATAGATATCTAAAAAGCAATGCTGTAAGTTCAGTGTCTATTTTGTGCAATTTAAAATTAAAACAGATAAAATGCATAAAGAAGACACACGAACAGTATATATATATATATATATTATAATATTAATTTATTAAATATTTTTAAATATTTTTTTATATATATATATTGCATATATACATAATAGTATATTATGTACATGTGTATATATATTTATATTTATATATATATATAAATATAAAATTTTAAAATGTATTGTAATATAATTGAATAGAATATATGTACAATATATTTAACTAGAGACCTATAAACACATAATCAATGTTATTTCTTAAACTTTTATTTTATTCATCGCCCAATCATTAAGGTTAGTGACGTTTGCAGTTTGACCTAGTTATGCTTGAATCCAAAGATTATGCATTAATGAAAATTATAAGATTCAAACTATTAATATTTTATGTGTCGGTGTTGCTACGATAGAAAAGGTATTACGACCGCGACGTAATGTAACTCTTGCTTAGATATTACAAGCAACGTTTACATTATCGGTTCACGTAATTTTATCCTGCCCTTCTCTTAATAGTTAGACATTAATAGTGTACTAACTTAAAAAACAACATAATTTTACTTACTTTATCTTGATATCTCTGACATAAACCGGGTTAAGTCTGTACATGCCGAATAATAATTTTAATAACTAAGATCGACGAAAAATAGTTTTTATTAATTTAAGGATAGTTAAATATATTTTCTACAGTTTTTTGCTGGAAGAATTCCTTAAAAATTGGTGGAGAGTTCTGAAGCATCCTGTCACTTACAAGTGCCGGTAGTGGGTGCAACGTCAGTAGACAATTCAAGGAACTTCCATTTCCTTCTAAAGCATAATTTGAGGGATTTTACATCTGAAATAAACGTTATTACGTACTATATTATTTTAGATCAAAACTTTAATTTTAGGATTGTTTCTTAAACAACTATTTTATGTTATAATTTACTCTTTATCAAAAATTTTAAGACCTGACCATGTAAATTCAGTAGAATTTATAATAAATTTTAAAATGATCACCTAGTCCAAAACCTTCATTAAATTGTAGTTATTATAATTGTATGAAATATCCTCTAATTTACCTTACATTATAAAAAAAATTTAAAAAAACATAAAATCAATATTTTTTACTGATAGTGGCTAAAGCTCACAGGTAGTTTTTGACATCAATTGTTGTTTCATGGTCATACAGTTTGAAAAAATTGTTTTTGCTTTTTCATTAAACTGTTAAAAAATATTTATATGTGTGTGTATGTCCTTTTTATGTGACAATTTGACATAACCTATAACAAAGATTCATTGTTAAATAAACTATAAAAAATTATTAATTAAAGTATTTCAATAAATGTGATTTAGAAGCATTAATTAATATTTACATCATTATAATACAATCTAATACAGTAGTTATAGTTTAAAATTATTTTTAAATGGAATTTTCTACCGTCAAACCGAGGGACTAACATTATTTATATTGAATAAAATCGGAGATTTGCTGCAACTAAATATACCTATAGATATTTAATTTAATATATCTTGAAATTCAATTTTCCCATCACGATTTAAAAAGTTCTTGTAAAACCGTAGGAGGATAAATTGCTTTCCTCAATTCATGATGATTAATAAAGCAGCAAAAAATTTATGGTCCTAATGTTGAAATCAAATATCTCAAAACTGAATGGATATTTTACCTCCATAATAGGCTAGGTTATGTTCTTAAAACTTTGATATGCTTACGCTTCTCCAATAAACGTATGTGAAATAGTTTTCTTCCTATTAATAAACAAAATAAGCAGTAAAAATTTCCAAAAAGGTCACATGATGTACACCATCGTCCTAATGTATGGTTGAAATATGATACACGTGACGTATATAAACTTAAGAGAATATTTGAGATGATTTTAAGGCACACACTGTTCACTAAGAACTTTGACTAACGATAATATAAAATGTAATACATCAATTTTAATTAGTTCCAAACCAAAGTTAATTAACTTTTCATTGTCCAAACCAGATATAGACACATATTCTGTTAAAGTCTCCTTTAAAGAAGATTTTGCATCAATTTCAGAAAATAAATTTTACAAATAGAAAGATCAATTTCTTTTGTTGATAACCGATGGTTACTATCACAACAAAACTTCTTGGTTCTAATTTTGAAATGAAATTTTACAAAAGTAAGTTTGTATTTTTCCCCAAGATGGTTTAATTTACGACATTAAAGTGTACTATATATAATGTATTGTAACATATTTGACTATAAATAATAAAACCATCCCATCATTTGTAATGTCAAAGGAGTGAAATATTTTGTTCAATACTGATACATTTTTATCTATATGTTTAACTATAAATATTGTTAAGAATCTCACTTGAAATGGTCCAGGATCATTGTAACATAAATTAAAAGAATTCTATACATCACGTTTGTTAACTAAGAAATATAAATAAACTTTTTAACCAAACTTCTTTTGTTGTTATTAAAAGTGATGCTAAGAGTATATTGATGTTAAAAATGTATTACAATAAAGAGAAATATACTTTAAAAATACGAAACAATGTAATTAATTACAAACAGACTAAAGTCATCTATTTGTAACGAGAGGAATCTGCGACACTTTAGTTGGCACTTTAAGAAGCAAAGAGCTTTAACTGTACGCAGTTTGCCTCAGGTGTTTATTGTTAGACTCTGTGGCAGACTTAACTCAGTGACGTGTTATCCTACTCCTTGTGGCTTGATTCAATAGTTAAAACCACAAACCTCGCCGATATACAACTTTAAAATCATCTTAGACACGTTTATAATGGACACGTCTTTTAATACCTTTTTAAATAGTTTTTCTATTTCCTAACTACGATTTAAGCTTTATTATACCTTTCAATATCTGGAGTTCAATGAGAGTTTGAGGTTGTGTAGATTCAATCTCATTTTGGACCACCTCATTCACACTATATCTTAAAAGTTGTCTTATTGTGCATTATTAGCAAAGAATTTTCAATAAGATAACATAATTACAGATATTGATCATCGCTATATATTGACTTAACAGATAACATAAGAGCTTCCTTATATAAAGTGAGATAACGTGAAGGGTCCAAACATAGGCTGCTTAAATTTATGTTTTATGACTCGATACTAAAAGAAGGGACCAAACGCCAGAGATCTGTAAACCAAGTTTCCTTTATTTTTCTCGGTACTAGCTAAAATAGACCGTCGTGTTATTTTAAAGAAAATGTATATGAAATTATTGTAATTAAATTAATATCAAACAAACAATTACTAAAACGTTGTAAAAATATTTTTATTATCATACACCGTCAGTATAACATTTTTCAATACGTAATGAGCAACAAAATCCAATACATTCAACTCCACCTGTTATTAAATTTTTTCCTGTATTTCTCATTCTCTCTAAACTTTAGTTTTAAAATATTTTTATGATCACGAATGAAAATGAGCATTTATTTAATAAATTCCTATGCATCATTTTATATATGCACTTGGTTTTAAACAGGAAATACGATAGTAAAACATTATCTTTATAGAATGCTAGAAACTAATAACCCCGAATGCTAAGACAAAGAACAATAACAATAGTATACCGACAGTGTTACAGTAATGTACGTAATTCTGTGAGTAAAAGAGAGACTAGAAGTCAATTCTAGTGTTTCTATTGTTACTAGGTCATCTCTCAGATAAATACACTTTTATTACCGTAATACTTTTTTTGTCTTTCGTATAGTAATGATAATCTTTATTCACCAAAACAGTGTACATCACTTTATTTCAAACAATAAATCATTACACTAATCGTAAAAAGATAAAATGTTTTAACAAAGAAAAAATAAATAGACAGTTAATACTTTTGTATGCTAATATTTTTTGTGTTTCATGGTTATATAAAAATAATTAAATAAAAATAAAAAAACATATATTGTATATTTTAATCGAATATGAATTTAAATTACGTGGTAGCTGTACGTAAATACCAACAACAATCATTTACTCAATATAACAACTTCGCAAGCCCCACATGCCAAAAATATAATTAACAATTATCATAACATAGCTGATCGTAAAATCATAACACTCTCAACTTTTTAAGACTCATCTTAATTGATAACAATAGGTTTGCAATATGTTAAAGTTAATCTGAAACATTCAAATCACCATTATACTAAATTATAATAAAATATATAAATTAATGTCTTAATGAATATGAATTTAAATTACGTGGTAGCTGTACGTAAATAACAACAACAATTATTTACTCAATATAACAAGTTCGCAAGTCCTACACGCCAAAAATATAATTAACAATTATCATAACATAGCTGATCGCAAAATCATAACACTCTCAACATTTAACCCATAAGAGACTACTGTGACCATATGGTCACAGTTTCAGTATTTTATTTTTTGGGTTGGTATGCCTGATTCATGAAGCTGGTTTTGATTTTTTCTTAGCCAGCTGACAGAACAAGAGTTATTCTTCACCTGTAGTGTTATTGTTTGATGGTTTGGTTTCAGTTGTTGTGAGGAACAGTAAAGTATTAAATTTACTTATGTTACAACATGGCTGATTTTCTTGACAACAATTGGTTGTAAGTATTATAACTTTTTTATATATAAGATAAACATATCTGAAATATGTCCTATGTTATTTCATAAGCTTTTAACTGGTTATGTTTTAAAGAAAATGCTATGTCAGTTTTAGGTTATGTCATAGGCCACCTCAAACTTTACTGTGACCATATGGTCACAGTAGGCTTTCATATGAACAAAAACAATAATATTGAATATGTTTTACCAGTAATTTTTATTTCGCCTCTCATGTTTGTGAGGTATATATATTACATTATTATCCTTCATTTGTTGTTTTAGGCAACAACTGTCACTGGCCGAGGGATTTACTGTAGCCGAAGCTGTCGATGTAATTGAAAACTTTGTTGATGACGGGAATCTCGACACCTCAGACGTTGACATCTTTATTGCCCCCCCCAGAAAATGATATCCTCACTGATGAAGACTCTGGTCCAGAAGACGAAGGTGGTACCATAAATAATTTGAACGGTGGACAACTATCAGCTCCCGCAGAAATAAGAGTAAGAAGACTTTGTAATCTTGTTGAATCAAGTTGCACGGAACTACAAGATAAAAAAACATCGAACCTGGATTGATGGCGACATGGAAGCTCAGAAGACTCTTGCTTTTCAAGCATACAACTACAGTAAGTTCAGTTCTTTAAGCCCAGTTGAACTTTTTGAGCTATTCATCAACAACAGTGTTATTGAATTGCTAGTTAAAAATACAAACAAGTACGCTTTATTCAAAAACTCTGCCCAGACCCAAAGGTTACGGAGGAAGAAATGAAATGCTTTTTAGCAATTTTGTTACTGTCAGGATACAATGAACTGCCTGGTAAGAAATGCTATTGGATTCTGGACTAGATATGAAAAATGAAATGGTCTGTCAAGCAATGAGACGTGATAGATTTATTCAAATTATGCGCTTTTTGCACTGTGCAGATAACTCTGAGACAATTCCAAATGACAAAATGTGGAAAATGAGGCCACTTATGAACTTACTCAAATGTAAATGTCTTGACAATTTTGTACCATCTGAGTTTTTGTGTTTTGATGAGTCCATGGTAAAGTACTATGGCAAAACATGGATGTAAGCAATTTTTGAAAGGGAAACCTATCCGTTTTGGCTACAAGATTTGGAGCCTAAATACTGATACTGGGTACTTGATCAATTTTGAGATTTTTCAAGGGAAGAACACAACAACAAATGAAACATATTCAAAGCTATTTTGGGAAATCAGCAGCTCTCTTGTATCAATGCTGGATGAAATACCTCAAGATGAGTTACCCCTACCAGTTGTTTTTTGACAAACAATTTGTTTACAAGTCCAGCACTGATGAAACATCTGAAAGATAGAGGTTATGGTTCTACAGGAACTGTCCGAATCAACAGATTGCCAAAAGACTGCCCTCTTTCATCAAAAAAAGATATGCAAAATGAATCTCGAGGAAGCTTTCAATGTAAAATAGAAAAAGAAGAATGGCATATTTGTCGCTCGCTGGAAAGACAATAGTGTTGTTTACAGTCGCATCGACATCATATGGTTATTGAGCCTATTGCTAGTGTGAAGCGCTTCTCTCAGTCAGAAAAGAAATATCTCCACATTCAACAACCCTTTGTGATAAAACAGTATAAATCACCACATGGGAGGGACGGACCTTATGGATGAGGACATAAGCACCCACAGAATTGGGATCAGGGGAAAGAAGTGGTGGTGGCCTTTGTTTACATGGCTTATAGATCTGGGCACCACTAATGCTTGGCGACTTCTCAGATTGTCAGGGAACAAAATGACAAAACTGACATTTAGAAGAGAAATAGTTCAATGCTACTTAACAAGGTACAAGACTCCTCCAGCTCTTCCCGGCCCAAGTACTTTCAAGAAAGGTCTTCGTTGCAAAAAATAAAAATAGTCTACGCTACGATGGTCTACATCACTACTATGTAATACCAACAGAAAAGCGCAGGAGGTGCGCAAATAGATTGTGCAGTTCTGTAGGAAGAACAGCTTGCAAAAAAAATGTGACGTCGGCCTGTGTGTAAAAATGTTTCGAGAACTATCACAAACTGCAGTAGGCTACTATATATGTCACTCTGGAGTCTACAAAAACTTTATAATAATCTGATTTTACTTTACTTAATAGTTTAATGGTTTTAAAGTAGTAAATAATAAAGTAAAGTTTCATATAATGCGATTGGTTGTTTATTTATTCGGAAAAGGTATCTTAAAAGCCTACTGTGACCATATGGTCACACACAAATTTTCGATATAGATACATCACTAGAATAAAATCAATAATTTTCCAATAACAAAAAAGCTTATAGAAAAGGGTTTAAATACAAAATAATTTCAATTCCACAGAAAATAATTTCCAGTCCTTTATGGGTTAAAGACTCATCTTAATTGATAAAAATAGGTTTGCAATATGTTAAAGTTAATCTGAAACATTCAAATCACCATTATACTAAATTATAATAAAATATAAATTAATGTCTTAATGAGTTTTAAATTTCTGAAATTGTTCCATATTCCTAACAAATATCCCATTCCTTTGTAGGTAGGTGTCTCTGATGTCGAAACGATAATAGATTAAATAGGATAATAAATAATATAGGAACTTGAGAATTTATGCAAGAAAATCTTTAAATGATTATTTGTTTTGTGTGTTTAGTCAATAAAATATATCACGATACGATTATTGTCTTGTGTTGCAAGTGATAAAAAGCCTTATATATCAGGTTTCAGTTTTAAATCTTAACACAAGCATGAATAAATGAACAGGTTCAGACCGGCCTGTACAGTACTGAGCTCGTTAATACGTGGCGGTTAACAGTTCAGTGAGTTTAACCGCTTTCTGATGAGACACTACATTTGGTATACCTTTTCTCTGTTCAATAATTTCAGTTTTAGAGTGTAATACATTTTTTTCTTTTATTTTAAATTTTTGAGACATTGATAACACACTTAGTAATGCATGTTATCAATGAGCGAGAGATGAGATTTTTCTAGAATTTAGGTGTTTACAAAGAGTTATGTTGAAGCGAATGAAAAAGAAATTTTAACATAGATGTGACGCCATTTTTCTTAATTCAGCAACAGAGACCTAAAAGTTACTAAAACATGAGATAATAGTGTTACTATTAATATTTTGGGTTTTGTGTATTATAGATACCTACCTCGAGTTTTTTATACGAATTTTTGGTGATGTACCATAATTCATGTTTACTATACCATATGTGTACTTTACAACCTTTCAGTTTTATTATTTTTAAAACTTAAGATAACGACTGAAACAAAATGTTTAATTACTAAAATAATTTTTAATGTTATTAGGAAGTTCAAGATGTTATTTGTTATGTGTACTAATACAGATAAAAACGGGCTATTATTATAACTGTCACAGTTTACATTTGAATAAACAAATATTTATCAGTTAAAATGAACTATTTCAATATTTTACGATAAATAAAAGGGAGAGTGTACTAATAGATAGTAACGTTTCTGAACTATTTATTACACAATACTGGTATATGCTTAAGTTATATTTGGGAAGGCAGAATATAATGGATTATAGCTTCCAAACAAATAAATAAATGTTATATATGATTTTAAGTTTCTAAAAATGAATCAGTTTAAAATAATGTGTATGACGACGACTCAATAACAATTTTGGATGTGTGTCCAAAATGTCAACGAAATCCAAGATGGTAAGTTTATTTATGAACGTATTCACAATAGATTCAATGTGTTACACCTCATACGTACGGATAACCTATACAACATGTTTTTAAAATCCTTTTATTCTTGGACTTTATTATGGGGTTGATTCACGCTGTATTTGATAGAATGCTATAATTATTGTAAGCATCATCATGATGCACATAATGTGTTCATAAAATCTTCTATATTGCACAACCATAATTACATTTAGTTTCTCTCCTCAACTGATTGCAACCAAACACTATGGGATTTTAAAATATGTATTTATTCACTGAAAAATAGTTTATATTTCATCTTTCCTGTACGTTTCTGTATTTTACCTAACACTATTCTATTATAAAACACGATATATATCAATATAATATAATATATTATACTACGCGTAATATTAAGAATAATTATAAATGCATAGTCTTATCATAAGTTTTAACAAATTCTCAAGGCAATTGTTGTTGAAATGTTATATA
The DNA here is from genome assembly GCF_021130785.1 of Homalodisca vitripennis. NCBI lineage: Eukaryota > Metazoa > Arthropoda > Insecta > Hemiptera > Cicadellidae > Homalodisca > Homalodisca vitripennis. The sequence goes on from NW_025776971.1 coordinate 66,926, forward strand.
TTATCATTTACAGTTATACATATTTTTAATATGACTGGATCTCAATACGGAAGGTTAAACAAATTAAAATAGAGTTGATCTAGGTAAAATTAATTTGATTAAGAACTTATTTAGTGCTTGCGATGATATCAAAGACAAAGTTACAAGTTGGGAAGATCAAAGTTTATAATTACATTACACGGTCAGGAGCTAACGCACACAATTAATTTGAGGTTGTACATTTACAGGATGTTTACACTGTAGAAGCTCCTATCTCATATATAATCGTTTGATCTTTTTAGCCACCTATTTGAATTCCTATTTCCTATTTATTCCAATTTTTCCGAGGTACAACAATACAGAACAATGCACGCTTTACAGGCCAACAACTCTAATATTGCGATCACGTTCCGAACTTTGATCAGACTTTAATCGATTTGCGATAGTCCCAGAGAAGTAACAACATTGCAGAAAATAAATCTTTACTATAACCTTGAAAGTATTTACTGAAGAAAGGAGGAGCACTCCAACATTTTTAAATTTCTTTATTGCATTCTCACTTTCTTTAGGCAATGACAAAGATTATTAAATTATTTATAGAAACAATTGGGCTTATTTATTTTAATTTACACGTGCGTAAAATTTAAACTCAAATATATAAATATTTCAAATTTTAATTTTAATGGAAATATTTAATTTAGAATAACAAATAATTATGTCGTTCTCATTTAGGGTAGTGAAGAGAGGCTACGAAATTTTGTCACTTTTAATAATTTTGTACCCTTAATTCGGTAAAACATTAAGATTATTTTAAAACAAATATAATTTAAAAAATACATTTTGGAAATTAGAAAAGAAGAAAACTAGATTTTCCCAATGATTAGCATGAAGACAAAGTCACTGAAAAAATATAGATTTCGTTGTGCGTCAGCGAAGTGTATCACTCAATACACTAAAAAAAATTATATTTGTTTCTCTTCTGCACTATGTCTTAAGAATGCACTATCGTACAGATCTGATTTTAAAATGGAACATGCTGTGAAGATTTTAAATTTCCGGAATTCTGAATCCCACCGTCGAACAGTTTTCTGTGAGGTGTAAGTCATGAGACTGAAAGGTCCGTTCCCGCGCGGAAATATCGCCGAGCACTGCGAGAGGAGAACTCTCCTCCAGCTCGAGGCCCAGCGAACCTATAGAACGAGAGCTGACTAGCAAGCATGCTCCGTCTCTTCCAGTCATACCTGGAGGACAGGACATTCTTCGTCACAGAAGTGCGGGCCACGTCGTCCACTCAGCCCATCACAATGGGTGTGCCTCAGGGATCGGTACTGAGCCCATTGCTGTCTCTCGCCCCTTAGGCAGACGACGCGTTGTTCTACTGCAAGCTGGCTACCATCTGCTGATAATGTGTCTACATGAGACGACTGAAGGAATAACTGAACTTGCTGAGGAAGTGGAAGATGAAGGTGAACACACAGACATTCTGCTTCACCAAACACAATACATAGCCGTCTCAGTGTGGTAGGGAGACTGCTATGATGGTCCATCACATACTTGGTCTTTCTCATCATGACTCTCATGACTGAACACGCTGCCAAGGGGAGGATCCGCCTCGGAATTGCAGCCTGCCAAGGGTTGTCGGCCATAATGAGACCTCACTCCAGAATGAATATGAACACAAAGCTGCTGCTCTAAAATACGATAGTTCACCATATCGTAAACTATCTGACATACGCTTCTGCTGCGTGGTATCCGCACACCTCCAAGACGACTAGGACAGCACTGGAAGCTTTCCAGAATAGGGCCTTCAACCAACTGACGAACACACCGTGGTATTCAGAAACATGCTCGTCATAAGGTTTGCAGGGCTAAACTCTGCATGAACCACCAGAGACAAGGGTGGTCCATGTACGCAGCGGAAGCTGAGTCACTATGGGAATACATCCTTGAGTGGATACATCCTTGAAGCCGTTCATCCGTGGAAAATCCCTTAACTGAAGATCATTTTAGCTGACCCACCTTAGTCGACACATAAGCCGACTTTGTCACTCCACTCCTAGACTTTAGAGACTAATAACACAAACTGCAAGAACTTCAAAAATTTACTACTCCTACAAGACACTCCACAAACTCCTCACTGACCAAACCGCACCAAGAGCCCCACATCGTTGTGAAATAAGTGATTAATTTACCTTTTCCCAAAAATATTTGAGTAGAAAATAACATTTAAAGGCTAGACACTATATTTTGGATAAATCATACATTTTCTACGGAATAGGTAGAATTCCGTCTACTTTACAATTATAAATGATTCATCTTTTCTCTCTCTTAAAACTATTTTTATAAATTTCACGATATTTTTGAATATAGTAGTTACACTGTGATACTTGTTCATGTATCAGTGAGGTCTAAATGTAAATTCATTATGAAACATTAATATGTGAAGAAATATACACAAAACAATAAAGCCAATAACGATTGGTAGATTAATAATGACAAGCTTTAATATCTTTTCATATCATATCTTATCGACACGAAAGACTTGGATTTAGCTCTCAATTTACTCGTAAATTGTACAAGGAATACTTAACCAGGTTTAGACCGGTCTCTAATGTAACGCTCTGTACGTTAGTCTGTACAGCGGTTAACCGACGTTGTAAGAGTTAAGTGGATTAACCGCTTCCTGATGTAATCCAATGAGGCATTTTGGACAAACACTAACGTTTTGTAATCTTAATCTTTCATGTTCTACAAATCCCTTTCATTATAAGTGCTATGTTATATCTTTAATTTATGAAACGTTCAGGTAAGTTAACAGTTAATAAAGACAGAGGTATCATTTTACCCTTAAAAGTCTTAGTGTCCAAAAAGAAACATTTTTTAACTGAAAAAAATGTTGACAATTTCACATCAAAAAATTATAGTTTTTAATAAGTGAATAAAATCAATGATAACTATAATTACTATTTCATGATTATTATTAACTATATGATTAAATAATTATTGTACGTTGATTGTTAAATATCATTAGTTAGTACTAAAAAATGTTTATCATTTATTTTTATTAAGGACCCGACTGAATTTAAAAAGGTCCGTCTGCCCATTATGTAGTCTAAGGCTTCATAATAAATTCCTATAGAATTGAAATTTGGCACATAAGTTAGTTTTGATAAAAAGTAAAAACCCTTATTTACTTTAAAGGGAAAAAAGAGTCAATCTATATTGTGTCCGTCTGTATATTTATATGTGGTAAGACTCTTGATAAAAAGGGCCTAGAGACTTGGTAAATTTGTGCCTCTTTTTCAAAGGAAATGATCTATTTATTTTTAGGTAAAGAGGTGTAAGGGCAGTCCGTTCATCTGTCTGTCCATCTGTCAGTTAAATCATGCACTATGGTAAGTCGGGTAGTTCGATACTTTATTTTATTCGATTATTTTACATAATAGAATATTCTAATTAATTAGACTTTAAATGTAAAGCCAGTCTATTGCAACCGCTCCCATGTTAGTCCTTTAGGGTCATTTTTGCTTAACATTACCGAAAATAAAAACCAAAGTACAAAACCACCCTCCTTTGAAAATATTATTTATATTTATCCAAGTAACGCGGCTTTTGAAAATGATAACTGCCTAAAAAAGGCCAAAGAGGTAAAATTTGGTTAAAAAAATAGCAGTCGTGGGACTGCCGATAGAAGTGAAAACGGAACTATTAAGTTGAAAGTAATTAAAACTATATGCAAAAATTATATGAAATATTTTATGTTTTATTTATTAGTTAGATATGATGGGTTAAACAAATCATGAACAAATTATAAATACAAAGTGTTTGAAAAAATAATTAATATACAATTATCTTAATTATACATAGTATTTATATTTACACGAATTTCAATGAATTCAAGTTTGAACATTATTTTCATTATTTACATCAATGTCATCATTAATTTCGACAATACTTAGATTATCTATTCGTTCAATCATTTCATTGTATTGTAAAAAAGATACAATAGGTTTATGGTAACTGAAATAAGAAATAAAAATGTTTGATTGAAATTTATCTAAATATCGTATAAAAACAGCATCGATAGTCGTTTTATACTTTGTTGTACTGACTTTTCGATCATTAGACATAGTCAAACCTAATGTTTCATTCAAAAATTCAATTAATGATAAATTTTTGTCATCTGCGAAGTTAATATTAAAGTCTCCGCTTAATATCAATGTTTAAAAATATATTCGTTGTTTTCATTATTCATTTATCTGTATAAAAATATTAATATGTTTCATACTCACTTTTATACTGAAGTCAATGAATTTAAATTCAATAAATAAACAGTAATCCTTCAATTAAATAATTACAATAATAGTCAAATTAAAAATTCACTTAAATAAACAAAATCCAGTACACACAAGTTGAACTTCCCACATGGTCAATTTAACTTTACTTATGTATTCTACACTCTAATACTTAATGTACAACGCGTCACATTTACAAAATTACAGATGTACTGCTACTATGACGTATTGTTGACGTGACTCACAAAATTATACTTATCCAAAAAGCGTCCAACGCGCACATAATACAGTCAGAAATAGTCGATGTATTAGTGTATACGTGTACACAGGCTACTGCGCGTGCGCTAGTCTGGCTCTCCATAGCTATAGATATACTATTATCATTAGCATATTACATTGCGTAGATTTAGTATTAGGCGTTTAATATATCATAAATAGCACAAAGTGACTAAAATAGAATAAACAAATTTTCCAAAGATTATTAACGTTTCCATGGAAACCACTTTAGCATGTCGGTGACGCGAACCGAGGATTTTACCCTCTACCAAAACGCTCAACGCACCTAAAGAAGTTTTCACTTCAAAAATTTATCTTGTAAACGCCTCGGCTAAGTTTGTTGGCTAGCCCGGTACTCAGTTTTGCTTCAATGTCGTCTCTAATTAAACTTTTAAAATATATAAAACTCTGTTAATTATGAACCTGTTTTTTCAACGTTCTGCAATTTTTATAATATTTACTTCTAAATAGATAGTATTAACACATTATATATATATATATATATATATATATATATATATATATATATATATATATATATCGTTAGGAATCTTTCCTTTATGGAGTTGATAAATCTGGCCACAACTTGATTTATCAATTTCTGAAAATAATTTTATATATTGTCGTTTTCTGAGGTTTAATTTCATTACAGAAAGAAAAAGAATTGCAAGTGTATGTCTTACTAAGAAAGTCCTTTAAGCCAGTATAAGTTTCGAATCTGTGTAAACGTATTACTCGACTTAGTAAGAGGCAATGTATTAAAGTTCACGTGTAAAATCCAGGACTTCTGCTATAAATAACCAAGATAAGACAAAATTTAGATATCTGTGCCGATATGCACATTTATCTGTAGTATAATACTATACCACTTAGCTGCAGTCGCAGTACTCTCCGTTACAGCTAGTAATTACTTTAAAATGCATTATATCTTATTGTGGCTGTAATGAGCAGGTAGTTGAAATTGTACAGATACTAAAACTATATTTTCGTTCAATGTTTTTATATTCTAATAAAATAATAATTATTAAAACCTACTGAACAAAAATTATGAATCAATAAAACTATGTCTTAAAAAGTGAAAGTTAATAATTGTTTGAGTTCTAATAAAAATAAATATAAGCAAATTTTCCATTTATTTATATTCAGTATGCTACATATATTCCAATAATATTATTAAAAAGTTGTATTACGAATCTGAGTAACTCTACTCAAATTTTAAATGATTGATTTCATAAAAAAAACCACTGCTGTCTATATATATTACAGACAAGTTGAGCCTTTAAGTTCGTATTTATTAAAATGAACACGATTATGATTCTGGTATAATTTGGTTTTCATAAGTGTTAATCCAGACATTTACCTCAACTCACATTTGATAACCTGTTATAATTTTATGGGGCATTCAATTTAGCTACGAAACTTTTTTATAAATATTTATTTTCTATATCTATACTTTATTTTATTTGATCTAATTACCTGTAGCCTCACGATATGGAACCTTTCATTACTTATTAAAACAATATAAAAATTATAATTATATCTCTTTACTAAGTTTATCTAGATTTATGAAACACTAAAATAAAAAAAAATAAAACTTTAACTTTTTTCACTACCTGATGGCAGTTGAAACTTAATTTGTAATAATAACTACAAGTTTTATTAAAACCGAAATGTATTTTAAAATTGATACTTAAGTGAACAGTTTTGTTAAAGGTAGATTTAATTTGATTATGAACTGATTTAGTGTTTGCGAGGATCAAAGACAAAGTTACAGGTTTGCGAATATCAAAGTTTATAATTAAATTTCACGGTCAGGAGCAAACGCACACAATTAGTCGTCTCTTAATTAAACAAGTGTACAAGGTTTAATCTAGTAATTAATTAAGTACCATTTATTATTGTTTGTACAGTAGTATGGTTAACATATACTGTTCATGGATATATTTTATCTCTTAGAAAAGTTTGTAATTACAATTTTCTGAAACCGTGTTTAAAGAAACCGATTCGTAGATTAGTGGTTTTAATTTAGTTAGTATAGCTTTTCCTAATGTTTGTGAAATATCATAAACATGAATTTTTCTGTGCAAACTCATTTTAATATTAAAAATGATATTTTGGAATAAAATACGTGTATACGTTTAGGATTAAACAGTAACTGATACAACCTACATCACATTATTTATTGCCTATTATATATGACTTGTTAAATATGCCACTATACGAGAATATGTAGCTTTCAATATAACATTTAAGTGAAGAATTAGGTTCAGACTAAAACTTCCATAAAAACTTATCCTCCGATTTAAAATTTTTTTAATTAATAGGTATTGCGATCCCTTTCATTCCATGTATCTTAAGGTACTATAATATATATGATGTATGTAACATCCGTTGTACAATAATTTATTGTATAGTAGTATAGTAGGTCATGTGTTTATTCTACTCGCTAGAGAGTTTTTGCATGTATATGTAGCGTAAACTATGCTGTGTTGCTCTTTCAGCTTACTATAAATATTCCGTCCTTAAATTCGAACGTAAACTAATTTCTACGATCCTACATGTACCCATTTTCCGTTTTGTTCATTAGGTAATACCAGTTTAAAATAATTAGTTTGAATTCGTACAGCTGATATCTATGATAAAAGTTAGATAATACTATTTGTATTACGAAATGCATCGAATAACGACAATAGATATTTATTTACGAAAAATATAAAATATTGATGCACTGTTTGGCACGTAGCTTCTGTACATTAATTATGTGTAAACAGCGTTGCCTTCTTTACAGTAAATATTTTTAATTTAAATTAATTCGAAATGTATTTGTGATCAGCATTTATAACTAAAATTAAAAAATAGTTTTATTCTCGGATCAAAGCAATTTGTTTAGACAATTTTGTCTAAATACGACAACTAGAATTTTTGTGATTAAATATAAAACGTCTAAGCAAATGTTTGCAATTATCAATAATTAATATTATATTATTAATGGCATTTTTAATATTGTCAAAATTCACATTTAACTTATCTCGTCTTACAGTAAAATTCGCTAGCTATAAAGTCATAAAATCTCCATTATACTAAAGTGTCTGGTGGCTACTAATGTTGTAAAACAGAAGCATAAAAAAGCCTTAGTCACCTGAATTGATGGAAAAATTTTTATATTTGTTCTATGGTAATGAGGTTTATTTTGTTACACCTCGCCAAACTATTGATCACTAAATATAAAAAAACGAGAAATATTTCACATTAAATTGGGTTTAAACTGTCACATTCTTTTCTATACTGCTCATTTATGACAAATTAGAACACCTATATCATTTTAGCTAAAAAAACCAAAAAAGTTCGCTTACAATTTTTCTTAAATATTGTGATAAATAGTAAAAAATGGATAGTATTAACAATATTATCATATTAAGACCATTGATACAGAATGGGTTAACTGAAAGACTAGGACATTATTCCATAAAGCTGCACTGGAAATTATTCCATAAAGACAACTGAAGGTAAAAGAAGAGAAGATATAGAAAAGGAACGAGGTTTAGGATTAAAATATTATATGAATATGACATTCATAGAAGTGGTCTTTATATGCAATAAGGTGTCAACATTAGAGTTTTTACTTCCCGATGAATATACGCGATTATAATCATAGAGGATAATTTAGTAGGATGAGTTAAAAATTAAAATTATCTAAAAAAAATATCTAAATTTTATACATCATCGTTCCTTACGAAAATAATTTAAATACATTTTGCTACTTTCTGTATAGCTCATTGATACCTAACAATGGTTTTGATTATTAAGAATCATCAAGGTGCCTCACAAAGTATTCATACTGCAGTAAAGGTTAATATTCTTCCCTAACAAGTGTTATATGTTAATATTAGTTCAAGTGTCCAAAAAACAAACTAAATCGAACAGCAGTAAGTGTTAAGAATTAAATATAATTTATCACATGAAATTCATGGAGAAAATATCGTTAACCCTTTGACCACACGACGTGAGTAAACTAATACCCTTCAATTAACCTTGTTAATCGAATTGAAACATAAACATTTTTTTACATGTAGCCTAATTGCACTTTGCGTTTAGCTCCAGTTCACCTTCCTTTTATTGTAGCGTCTGCTATCTGACACCGTCTCAGACTTGACTCCTGATGTCGACTTCGTCTAAAATGATCCAAAGAAAGTAGACGACGAAAAAGCTCAAAACGAAATACTCGTTTAAACATCAGAGACACCTATAAATGGGCGAAGTGGTAGTCACATTGTCTCATCGTATACACAGTTGGGGGCACTACGATGTGATAGATAAGATCTCTAAGCACGGTGGAGCAACCGAGTTTTCTACACATAACGTAGCAATGGTAGGAAGGATTGATTAAATTCAATTTTTTAGATGGTGTCAGATACCAAACGCTCCAATAAAAGGAAGATGAGGTAAATTATTAGGTAAATTCAATTTAATAAACCCTTCCTTCCATAGCTACGTTATATGTAGCAACCATAGTTGCAAACTAAGTAGAATTAAGATGCTAGTTTCGTGGTAATCGTAAAATTTGGAAGAAAATGTTAAAATAGGTACACTAGAATTAAGCTTGTCACATGTATTGTAATTATATGCAAGTTTATCTTTTTCAATTCCTATCCTAAGTAAATTTAAATCATATCTTGCTACACATATAATTTGTATTGGACAGAATATACCGGCCTTCATATTAGAGATACAGGCATAAAAGCGTTTACCGTTACTTAGGAATTCCCAAATTGGCAATATAAAATAATTTTAGTATGTAATTACTATTGTTTATATATTATAAATGCTATCAAGTGTAGAACTAAATTAAATAATAAATATTCATTTGTGTGTTTTTACGAAGTTATAAACATCAATTATCAACGCGTTAAGGTACAATTACTACACAAGTTGTAATACCTGTGAGTAAAATGCTAACCTCAGTTCGTACAAGATAAAGTGATTTGCGATTGCTTATTGGCATATTAATAAGTATTCATAGTATTATCCGTATATTTAGTAAATAAATTTATTTTATATAGTTTAATATTCTTGTTCTCATTCTTACAACATTAACAAAGTTGTGTAAAGTTGATCTTCATATATGTTTAAATTTTACATTGTTTATAAACAATTTATTCCCTCTGTTTCAAATCATCTTATATTGTTATTTCTTAAATACAAGAGAAATAGTTTTTAGTATAGAATAAATTAACGGAAGGAAACAATTATTTAACAAAAATATGGTGGGAAGGATTGAATCAATGTCAGTGTTGTGCAAGGGTATCTGAAGCCATATTCGATTGAATAGATACCTCATGAGCTAGTTCAAAATGAGATGAAATCATTAAATCCCAAATTTTCACTCAGCTCAAGATGTTGATATGGCTTAACTAATTTGTAGAAAATGTTAACGTAAGCTGTTAAAATAGAACGATTTAATCCATTACAATCGTGTCTTCGATAATTAAAAAAATATATAAAGAGAAAATAGAGTTTTGTGGTTGTTCCATTTTAATCAAGCCCCAAGGAGCAGGATAACTCGTCACTGACGTAAAGGCTGCCACAGACTCTAACAATAAACTCCTGAGGCAGACGGCGTACAGTTAAAAGCCCATTGAAGTGTCGCAGTTGCCTCTCATTACAATGAGATTAAAGTCTGTTAATTGATTACTTTGGCCAGCACTTTTTAGATTAATTTCTCTCCATTGTACTCTGTTTAATTTCATGCTAAGTACAAGAAGATAAAGGATGTTTTTGTCATCAATCCATCATTAGTTAGCATAACTTGGTTTTAATAATGGGAAACTTATTCCAAATGAATACCTCTTTACCTTACCATATCAGATCTGTTATAAACTACGGTATGCTTGTATTGAGTGCTGAATAGAAATAAAAAATACAAAAAGAATTATATCATTTTAAATTGTTTATCTTAAACACTTTCCAAAATACAGTATATATATATATATATATATATATATATATATATATATATATATATATATATATATATATATATATATATATATATATAAACCTACAATAGTTATGTAAAATCTCTTACAATAGGGTAGGTTATATTCTTAAAACTTATATATACTCAATTATATATCACCAATACAAACATACATCACATATAAAGTGAAAGGCGTAAAATAGTTTACTCAATGGTAACCAACAAAAAAAACAACAATCTACTTGTATAAAAATTAGACATAGATTTCTCTAAACAATTTTCTTAAAATTTACAAATTAGGGTTAGTATTAGTTAGGATTATTTAGTAGTAATATTTTTAATACAACTATTTGAAGCTTGATAACATGGAATACATGGCTAACAGTGATGGATAGTTTAATATTCAAACAAAACGAAAATTTAAGTGGATGAAAATGCAGGTGTTTGTGTTTTTGAGTATATACTAAAAATACATTGATATCTATCCATCTAATTATTAATGTTTATATTTTATTTTGGTTAGAAAACACTTACCAAAAATTTAATTAGTAATCTTAGTCCTCTAGAAGGCAGTCCATGGAAAAATCAGACACATAACATTATGGTAATAAGTTTATAATCAGCATCGTCATCGAGATAATTCTTAAATGAATATGTCATTTTTTGTAAATTCCAAGTGACTCTATCTTAGTTTATTGATATAAGTAATTTTAAGTTTAATAAAAAATTACTTCAATTTTAATATGTTTGAAATAATCCGTTTTCCAATTAGTTAAATAATTCTGAATAGTTTTATAGCATAAAATTCTTTAATATAATATCACAATTTTAAACCGTATATAAATAGGTTTAAGAAGAATAAGGTTACTGTCTTTAATAGCATATCCAAATTTCACGGTTGGATATAGCACTATTAAACCCAATCTTGTCTGTGACAATGAGATTTTATGCAAATTTTAAAGTAAACAAATGAATTATTTCTTGATATATCTTACCGCATGTTGCATTCAAATATTTTTCATTACGTTAGGTTTTATAGCAGTGTTTATATAATAAACGATCTGGTGAACTAGGATTGGGACTAAACGGGCATCAAAATCATACATTTTAATTAAAATGTAACTTTAACTTTCCACTTTATTATATTTATTATTACTTAATGAACACTAATTTGATATCTTAAATTCTCAAACAACTACACTGTTTGTTTACAAGTTATTTGATATGTTTTTTTTTTCTCTTTGCCATCATGGTTACCCATAAGGCCGTTGTAAAAATATTCCTCAGCGAAATTTCATGTAGCCGCTTCCTTCAACTTTAAACTCAATTCCCCATATAGAATAGAAGCAAAATATATAGGCGCATTCGCGTACATACACACAAAAGATAGACAAACAGAACGTAGAAATTGTATTGTCAAATGATAGGTTTCACATACAAATACGAACAACTATACTATCGAAAGATTGTAAGATAATAATTAACAATAATAACAACGTTAATAAATTTTCATAACTGAAAAACACTGTAAGATGTAAGTGATATACTGAATGGACTTCCGGTCTAAGAATGTACAGATTATACAGTTTTAATAAAGCAAAAATGTTTAATTTGCAACGTAACAATATTTAAATCAGACTATTGTAAGTAGTTGTTTGTTCAGAATATATTTATACAAATATATACATCCGAATATAAATTCGTTACATAGATCAACATTAATGCAAGGTATTGGAAGTTATAGCAGTTCCATTAACTTACGACGCCATTATATTTGCATTTAGATTGCTCTATAATGTTGTGCCAATAAACAGCAAACAACGATAATAATATTGTGATCGATATAGTTGTGAATTGCACTGATATAGGACGCGGAAATTCAATAAAACATGTTCCAATTGTCACCCTCGCAATTATAAGTTTTATTCTTCTTTCTATATTATCTGAGAGTAAATGATCCAGAATTGAAATAAAGGTCAGGCACTGAAAAGGTAAAGAACTAATAGACGCTATTATTTGTCTAGCATACGCATCTGTAAGAAAAATGCACGGAATCGATAATAAAAAGCCTTAATGTAAAGTATTATAATTTTTCGTTGAATATATATTTGTTTCTAAACTGTAGTAGATGTTTTATGTCTTCATAATTATTTGTATATATAATTTTGAAGTACACATACATTTTTTTTAAATTGAATAGACAGTTCAAGGCATACTGAACTAAAAATGTAAATATTTTCTAAATTATGTTTATAAAAAAACAACTCCTTAACAATAAGTTCTAAACATAACAACCTACTTTCTTCTGGAAAATATTAAAAATACACCAATTTTATAACTTAACACTGCCATGTAATACCATGCATAAAATACAAATATTTTATAATCGGTACAAGACCTGACTTAATAAATTCAAAATAATAAAGTAGATATCAACATGGACGACTATTGTAAATGGCATTGTAACACTTGAGAAAGGCATAAAAGCTGTCTCAGGACGCGATTGTTATTGTAATGGCTGATGTGGCACCTCTAGCGGTTGGCATGGCCTTAACAAGGATAATTTACATCGTATATTCGTCTTTGAGTTTTCCTTATATTAGGTTTATATACCAGATTAATATTATGAAATGTATTAAATTATTAAAAATATAAAATAAAATACAAATATAACATTCATACATAAGAATACAAATACGATACAGTATAAATATTTCATAAGTGATAAATCGATCGCAAATTAATCTGGTTAGTAAGGTAAGTTGTGTAACTTTTACAATGTTAGTTATTATTGTCTATTATGACGGCAATTTTTTTAAATGAAAACCTATCCTATGCCTGCCATTTAATTTGCTTGACTGTTATTGTATAAATTTTGAAGTCAATTAGATATATAAATTGTGTTTTGTTAGGGTTTTTTCTTGCTGTATATATGATTTGAAGCATACAATCGTAGTCCGATTCAATGCCTAAATCATAATCAGAATATTAGTGTGTATAGGTGGTAATCTTACATTATTTGTAGTTAGAACATTATATTACGAAACCAGAATTGTTTGTATTTTTTATGTTTAAAGGTTAAACCAATAACCGTATGCAATCATAAAGATACTTAAAAATGTGGAGTAGGAGCAAAAGACACAGATTTTACCAAACAAATCCATGCGGGTGAGATATCACTTAAGCTCACTAAAGAGCAACTATACATAAGTAAGGGTTCGTAGAGAGTACCGCGTTGGGCAAGTACAAGAAGCGTTTTCACCACTCGGCTTTTCCTACTCCGGTTAACCGCTCTCTTACAAACATCCGCTTTCATTGACAGCAGGTTTGTATCCAAGTTTAATTATTCATTCCTGTACTAAGCATAAGGACTGGTTAACAAAGCGCAAAGCTACCATTAATTCTCTTTTTAAAGTATTTGCTAGCAAATAAAGCTTTTGTTACCTATGACCATGTTGGAAAAAGTTGGTTAAACTTATGTAATTCTAAATAACTATTTTTAACTAAACTAAATGAGATAATGAACTAATATACTTTTAGTGTAATTAGAGAAAATTTATGATTACATTGATAAGAATTAATAATCAAACTGTAGCATAACGTTGTTTACAAGTTATTTTTACAATACATAGATATTATAATTTCCTACCAATTCTTATAGTAGGTAACGATGTAATAAGTGTGTAAGAATTTTTTTTTAGATTATGTTTCCAGAGGGTACGATATATGGTTATGGATTTACGTTTACTCATAACTAATTTACATTCATTTTATTATTACTTAACAAAAATCACTACCTAACATTATATTTTACATGATATAAAAGTGTTAATATTTCTAAAAACAAAAAGGAAAGATTAGTTAACATCAAGCGGATGTTTGTTTTTCAGTGGGATGAAACAGCGCTCTTCAGTATATTTTTAGCCGGTGTCACTCGCCTCTGGTGCTCATTGCTAGACACTTTGTGGGAGCCTTTACGTCGTCGGCGTCCTGTTATCCTGATCCTTTGTTTCATCACTTGGTGGTACCATACAAACTTCACCTAGTACTGCTGCTTCATTAAATGACACGATAGTATTATATTATTTTGATAATTTTTCTATAAATTCACACCTTCTTATACCTCCTGTTCAGCCTTATAGTTTAAGTAGTTAAAATGACGCCCGTAATGTATTTAGTTTGAAATAGATATTCGTTTAATGTTTTAATTTTTACACGATACCTATTATTCTCTTTTGAATTTAAATGTTCTGTAATACTGTTTAAAACATCTTAAAATGAATAAATTCGATTTAATTGCATAATTATATCATTACCATACATAATAACACACCTAATTGACTTGAGGGTGTCTTATAGTTTGACTACTTGTCTCTTTAATCCGGGGGACTCAGGTTTGATTCTCGAGAAGGTAAAATACAAAATGAAATGTAATCAAACTATGTTACCTAAAGAGTTTATGCCCATAAAATAAAAATGGGTTATTTATTTGTATAAAACATATTTTTACAAGGTGTGAGGTATGCATACCACGGTTGGAGTTGCAGGATTTTTTGAGGTAGCATGCATAATTAATTATGTTGCTTATTTCATTACGTTAGATGAGTTGTTATTTAACGTTATATTCAGTTAGTTAACATATTAATTTATGCTGCAATTGGCTTTTTGCCTTCATAGTTACCTATAACTAAAGTATAAATATTCGCTAACCCTTAGCCACATCGTAGGGAGTGGAAAAAAGCATTATCATACTCAATATGTCTTGCATGTAAATAAAGCTTTAGGAAAATCTGAAATTTAATGTCAGTTTTTTTGTCTTTATATTATGCGCACATACATTCACGCCCCTTACATGATAGGAAACGTTCACGTTCAGTCAATTACACATATGCTTGTATTATAAAAGAAGCTCTTCTATAGATTATATATCAATACACATTTACAGCGTCTATAAATGAATCCATGTTTGTAGATATGTTTGTAAATAATTTTAATTAACTTCTCTGTATGTAAAATGCTTCCAATAAAATGTTTAAAATACAGTTTTTAATATTAAGCAATATTGTTTTGTCGTTGGCATGATAAGATCCATATAAATAGTATTTTAACGGTACAAACCTCCATATGTATGATACATTCATTACAGTTGACGTTTCGTATTTCTACATTTCTATTAGAAGAAAATTAAAATTCTAAGGTTTATTTTTATTTAAAATAAAGAAATTTACTAAAACCGACAACGGCAGAGTGACAGAATCAGCACTCAACACACAGCAACACGGAACCTATACGTGGGTTTGGGTTAAAATGAGTTCCTATCAGCTGGCGATTACTGAAGTACAAACCACGCTCTAACAGACAGTAATTTACTGACCAGACAACGACAGCGTGACAGAATCAGCACTCAACATACAGCAACAAGGAACCTATACGCGGGTTTGGGTTAAAATGAGTTCCTATCAGCTGGCGATTACTGAAGTACAAACCACGCTGTAACAGACAGTAATTTACTTACCAGACAACGACAGCGTGACAGAATCAGGACTTAATTAACAAGGAGCTTACTAGTAGGCTTGATTAGAAGGATTTCCAATCAGTTGGCGAATACTGATGGCTTCATTTTCCAATGTTATTCCATCCGCAATAACCAATTTTCCTTATTTACTTAATTGTTAAAGACCTTAATTAATTCATAGCCAGAATGATGCTAATTTTTTAAAAGATAATTAATTTCAACTTAGTGAACTGTTTAAATTCAAAACTAAACTTTTAAATACAGAAATTTGATGAATAAAAACTGTAATTTTTATAGTAGTTCAAGTTTCATGCATGTTTTATATATGAGTTTACAACTTTTCTTAACATTTCTACAGCACTGTTCGAATCGTGAAGCATTTCTATAAATACTTATGGGAGAAATATTTGTGTTATTACTAAAATTTATAATGATAGTCAGTTTAAACTTTTTTTGTGCAACTTATATAAAATTAATTATTCATACATTTGTTTTATTTCATATACCAAATGTATAGGCTTATAAAATTTCACAATTTTTCTTTCTGTTTACAAAAGGTAATACTTTAACATCATTTTTCTAATTTAACATTCATTTTTGCAGAAATTTTAGATTATAATCTAATAGACCTATCTTTTTGAGGGAATCTACAAAGATGGGAAGTCATTATACTTTCTGATGCAATATTTGGTCTTGTCAGTCAAAACATGAGCTCAGGAGATAGAGTTTTTTAAACAATCAGTTTTTTGTACAGCGGATATAGGGTACAGGATTTATCAGTAAATTTGTCATTTTTCGGTGCTGCAAAATTCGGTACACGAAGTAGTGATGCTGGTTTTTTATATCACTTAACGGCAATTTGTGTTTGAAAAAAATCATTTTGCTTATATATCTATAAAACTATTATACCTGAGACATTTTCAATATTTCAATATACCCATGGTCAAGATTTAAAAAACAATAGTAAAGTAACCGTATACTGCGCAATAAATACATTTACAATAAAATAAGGTAAATTTAACTAACTGATTAAAACTGATGTATTTCGTATAAATAACCACAAGCTTTTCATTAATATTACGTAAAAACTAAAGTTATATTCCAGGCTTAATAAACTAATTATAACAGTTCAATCTTATACTTGTAATGAATGTTTTGGATTATTTAATAATTAAACAGTTAAACAGAGATAAAAGCCATCCCTTAATGAAAAGCACATGTTAACTCGAGCAGTGGTTCACGAGATACAGTAGGCAGAGCTGATTGGTTCAACCGCTTCTTGTACTTGCCTAATGCAACACTTTCAACGATCACTTAATTAGGTATAGTTGTTTGTTAGAAAGCCTAAGCGATATTTAAACTTCGTGTTTCTTGGTTAAATATTTATGTATTTTGCTCTAATTTCACATTTTAATGTAGCTTTATAAGTTCACACGATTACCGATTTGACATTTAAAAGTTAATCAATACCGGTGCAACAGTAAAATTGCAATGATTGTTTAGAAAACAATTATATTATTACCTATATATATATATATATATTAAAAGTTTGATTATACCCTGGGTATTAAGACGTTCAAATAAAATTGGATTCTTTAAATAAATTTAATTTGGAACCTTTATTTAATTAAAGAAAATAAAATAACAACTATAAGGTGATATACTATTGCACAAAAGGTTTCAACCTAGTAAAGAGGAAAATTTATATTTGTATAAAATTTTTGTAAACAACTAAAGGGCAGCATTATAACATTTTAATACATCACAGAGATTTTTCGTGATGAACTCAGAAGAACCTGTTACACGACACGTGGTGTAGCGTATTCCTGCCTTGTTAATAATGCAGCTTTACAATATTAGAATCACTTGATAATTCCCGTTCTGTTTGTGCCGCTGAAATTACCTCCAAGTCCAGGAGTCGTTTACTTTTTAAAATTTAGAATACAATATTATTAAGTTTTATAAAATGAAACTTGAATGGAAATAATATTTTGTTTAAAAATTTATTTTTACAAAGTAGATTTATTAATTAAGCTGAGAATGCCTCGATCCCTCAAGTTACAAAATGTACGCGTAATGAATGATAATATATACAACTTGTATTATTACATTGAAAAGATCTTAAAATAAAGTTATAATAAATTCCTCGCATTTTGACAAAAATTATGTAATCAATGAAAAATTATAAAACTATATATTTGTGCTCTTTACGCATTCCTTGGATTATGGATGAGATTCACATTATAGAATAATAATAGCTTTTTATTAATTCTATATTATTACAGAGCCAGATTTTAATTTCAAACTGGGATCAGCAGCCCTATATTGTATAACATGAAACCTGCTGAAATATTTAACAATTAAAACTTATCACACGTTTTTAGGACTAATCTAGAATGCTTAGGTGACTAAAGTAGTTAATATATTATTTTAAAGAAGCTGCGGATAATCCGTTAACTGAAAACTTCCCTTTGTATGTTACTACTAGAATGACAATTGGATCATGTTGCATTGTATTTCCGTTATAAATTAACATGAGAACAACCGATAACTATATCGCCTACAATATTATTGTGTTTGTCTAGGTGTTTATTGATATTGAAGATTGCAGACCTATCTAAATGCAAGTTGTATCGTAAAGCAATGTAACTGTTTTACATTACATCAGTGTTGATATTCAAATGAATGTATATTCACACACACACACACACACACACACACACACACACACACACACACACACACACACACACATATATATATATATATATAATATTGAATAAATAATACCGTACCTCGTACTTCTGTTAATTTAAAATACCACTTTGTTATAGTCTGAAGAGAATAAATTAATATAGATAAGTTTGTATATTTTAATTGTTGAGACCATGAATAGTTAATATAGTAATGCAAACGGTCAGTTTGTAAGATTTCATGGTAATAATGATATACTGCTATTCTACTGAAATATATGTTTTTGCAATAGTAAAACACTGAAATATTTGGGATACGATAACGAATGCTACGCCTCGTGTATATACTCGTACACCCTGAAATGACATGTACATTATTATTGTAATTGGTATGTAATTTAATCCATGTATATAATGGTTTTAAAATCTTAGCTAAGTTATAGTTGTCAACCAAAGAAAGATTTTAAAACCAAATAACTTTATCTAAATCATTTGTTATAAGTAGTACATTGTAAATGTAAAGTGTGTTAATGTCAATAAATACACGTCTTATTTAAAATAAAAAGCCAAAAATACTTACTTTCGCACATAATTTTTGTAACTGAAATACAATTAATTATTGTAATGTTCTGAAACAACCAGGTTACCGACAAACGAATGTGTAGTGCGACCAACATAAACAGGAAATTCAAGGAAATTCTATGTTTTTCTATATAATAATTTAAGAAAGTTAATATCTAAAATAAATGCAACTACAATCCATAGCTTGATATAAGTTTTAACATATTTTCAACTAAATTACATGTCTAAATATATAAAATCAGAGTTATTATCGGTTCATAATAAACGTGGTTATTTATAAAGAAAATCTGATATATTCCTTTAATAATATATTGCTGTTTTCAATATCTTCAAAAGTCAGGGACAACATTTCATTCTTTTAATTTTATAAGGAAATCTTTATTTTTGTTATAGATTATTTTTTTGTTAAATTTTTTCATGACATAATAATGTTAAGGAACACACAGGTTTGAATGAGATATTTTCTGTAGGATTATTTATGATACTTTAAAAATGTATTTACTGTTCGCTTCAAAAGGTGGGCCAGAACCAGCATATTACTATTTACTTACAATTCATGTATGTATATGTTCTTCATTGGAACAAAAAGCTAACTCTGACTATATGACCTGAAAAAATCTTAGACTAAAAGTAGATCACAAGGGCTGGTAGTGAATAGTTTTTGCCTTAAGTAAGTATTGATAACCAAGATTAAATATAATTTATTAAGGTTACAAGGAACACGTAACTGTAGTACCGTAAATCCATTTGACAGTAAGTGAAATTAAAAGTCCGGAAGTGACACTTTTGACCACAGTAGCATCTTAGACTTACGATATTTTACGGCGTATGCCACTTGAATGATCTTAGATATGAGGTAGATAACAAGTGCAGGTACTCGGTAAAAATACATTGGAATATAAAATTTTAATAGTAATCACTTCGTAACAAAACATATAAATAGATTTCACAAGATGTGAACTTTCATTAAAACAGATGAGCACGTTCCTCGCAGCTACAACCGGAATACTCTTGCCGCTCCAATATATAGAATTTTGCAGTTTTGAGACAAACTAGTTTGAAACACATAAGAAACATAATAGATCATGTATCAACTGTTCTTATCGTGAATTAGTCCATATTAGGTACACGGGGCACCACACTCTGTGTGAATGCTGTGTGTAATAATGTGTCCGTTTATGTACTTCAGGATAGTACGGGTTATATAAACTGATTTAAATATTCAATAGGTTCATTATTCTATTCTTTATTTCAGATAGTATAAAATTGTTAAGGAAAATATTAGATTGCATGTAAAAAGGGTTTTATAAAGTACATTTACTATGGAAGTACGAATAAAATATGTTATACAACAAATTTGCAATAAATGTAAATAGATAAAAAATACATTTTCAGTTTAAGTAGGTTCACAACTATTTATGGTAGATCTAACAGTAGATCATGGTAGACTTGTTATGTTACTGTTGTAAGTCGAGTTAATACTCTTCGACTGACCACCAAAGTAAGGCTCTACTTCTTTCAGCTGTACAGCTATGATGAGGTAAGACAGAGCAGTCACACTCAATTTTGAGACGAGAGAGCGGTCCAGCGTGAATATACCTCCCACAGAGAAGCGGACTTTGAGGTGTAAGGTGAGTCTGGAGAAGAGGCTGACCTGCTCCCACAGTTAGATGGGAGTGTCGGGGCGAAGGATGTGATGAGCGAGAAGAGCAGATCGGTTGGCCTCCCGTGCACAAGCATGGCACACGCAGATCTGGACTAGCAATGTGATCAGTTCCCAGATACAAGGGATCCAACTCGGTACATACCAGAACCAAGTTCTATGCCCAGATAAGGTCCTTAAGTATTGATGCATTTTATACACAGCGGTTCCAACCTTAGCAATGATAGTGAGCAGATTGTACAGACAGTAGTGAGCGTTGAGATCCCAGACGACGACGTGTAGCTGGGTGTGAAGTCGAAACACGGAGTCCAGTCTAGACATAACATCATGAAGGGGCATGTTATTATACTCCATGCTGATGTCTGACAGCTGCGCATTGAGAGCCGAGAATCTGTAGTGAATAATGTCAACTAACACCATCATCTGAGTCATGGGAAGTATAAAAATCGTATAGTTGATAACCCAAAGACAGCCGAATATCAAGAACTTGCCTGGGAGCAGATTAGTAATTATGGCAAGGAATGTCGTCATCCAGCAGAAAAGGAGTAGAAAAAAAACAATCTTCTGGTTCCTTAATTTTTCTTGAGTACTCAACTCCTCACCTATGACTTCAAGATCATGAAGGATATTGTTGTAGGATCTCCTCCAGCAGAAGTTACAAACAAGGAAAGCCGCGGGCGCTATATAAAAAGACGCAATTGCAGTCTGCCTTACATAATATTCTGAGAGGTCGTCAATTGTAGGCAAGATGCTAGTTGTCTTTAAAGTCGTGCCCAAAGATAAAACCATTCCTATAGCCGTGAAGTACTTGTCAGAGGGGGAGTCAGAAGGGGCTATGCCAAATATACGATATACCCATCGTAGTGGCGTATACAACATTCTTCCAGAATGTGCACTCTTACTATTCTGTAAAATATAAAATTTCGACATAACAAAACAACGTTTAATACATTGTACTGCATTAGCAGAATAAATACTTCATTCTGTCACTGAAAGTCAATTTTGTACTCATATAACATGCTTTAATGTAATGTATTTGAACAATTGGATTACCCTGTCATCCTATAGCTTCTGGGATCGATTTTTAATAACATTATCATTTATTCAGTGCTAACAAATTGCTTTCATTATAATATAATTTGTTCTTATACATATCAACTATAGATTGACTGTCGTGTTTGTCTTGACCTGAGCAATATTGTGATGTACATCTGTTTAGAAAGTCACTGAAACAGTTATACTGCATCCATTTTTACTCCAGTAAATATCATTTATTAAACAAACTTATACTGTGAAAATATTTTCAAACTTTATAATACCTTTTGCAGAAGACTGAAGATAAGTTTATGCTTTTAGAGATAATCTAACTCAAAGTCATGTAATTAACGTATAGTTATCTTACTTTTAAAATGGCGATTTAAAAATAACAAAACTTAAAAATAGAAAGATGATACTTTTAGTTCGTTACAAAATTCTAAAATCATATTACTTTTGGACCCATAAGTTTATAAATGCTCCTATTCTAATGCATTAATTTACTATCAAGAATTAAGGTTCCTTTTAATATTCTGAGAATATAGTTAAAAATACGGATCTGAAGTGCTGCAGAAAGAATAGAGTATTAGAAAAGTGTATATAAAGATACGAAGTTTACTTGTCTGTTATGGTATTGATTCTCTACCTTTGTTTCTATTGTAATGTAAATGAGACAGCTTGACGTTATTGAGAATATCTCTTTGAAATGCTGTTAAAGGACCGAAGTATTTTTCAACTGTCTGTTTATAAACCTTTCTACCGCTTTTTCCATTTGTCTGACATATTATTAGAGCATTATTAACAACTCAAAAGTGCGGCAAATAAAACTGACACAAGACGGTGTTCACTATATATAAGTATCCTCACACAACAGATCCATAACAATATTTCTATATAGTATGTATAGTGTGAAAATTACATATGTTCTGTATACTTAGATATAACCTATGTGACAAGTTTTTACATATTTTTAAATTATATAAATATTTATCTTATATGGTTTCGTTTGCTAAGAAACTTTTTCAACTTTTAAGTAGATTACGTTCTACATAGCCCCGTTAGAATATATAAGTATAATACATTTATAAATAATTTATAGCTTCAAAAATACATTATAATGAAGCTCATTGATGATAAGTGTCAAACATAAAACAATAGAGCCGTTGGGAGAAATAATATTAATTTTACTATTCGTTTTTAATGAAGAACGTTTACAACTTATTATAAAGGTTCTCAAAACATAGTATTTATCAAATTTTTTACTTACAATACTAGAATAACAAAAGTCTCCTTCAGATGTTCAGCATTGATTAGGTTACCATTTGCGTCAGCTGAATGCTATATGGACAGTTTCCTTGTACGAACACCCGGTGTGTTCAGTATGTTTGCATTGATTAGGTTACCATTTGTGTCAGCTGAATGCTATAAGGACAGTTTCCTTGTACGAACGCCCGATATGTTCAGTATGTTTGCATTGATTAGGTTACCATTTGTGTCAGATGAATGCTATATGGACAGTTTCCTTGTACGAACACCCGGTGTGTTCAGTATGTTTGAATTGATTAGGTTACCATTTGTGTCAGCTGAATGCTATATGGACAGTTTCCTTGTACGAAAACCCGGTGTGTTCAGTATGTTTGCGTTGATTAGGTTACCATTTGTGTCAGCTGAATGCTATATGGACAGTTTCCTTGTACGAACACCCGGTGTGTTCAGTATGTTTGCATTGATTAGGTTACCATTTGTGTTAGCTGAATGCTATATGGACAGTTTCCTTGTACGAACACCCGGTGTGTTCAGTATGTTTGCATTGATTAGGTTACCATTTGTGTCAGCTGAATGCTATATGGACAGTTTCCTTGTACGAACACCCGGTGTGTTCAGTATGTTTGCATTGATTAGGTTACCATTTGAGTCAGCGGAATGCTATATGGACAGTTTCCTTGTACGAACACCCGGTGTGTTCAGTATGTTTGAATTGATTAGGTTACCATTTGTGTCAGCTGAATGCTATATGGACAGTTTCCTTGGACGAAAACCCGGTGTGTTCAGTATGTTTGCGTTGATTAGGTTACCATTTGTGTCAGCTGAACGCTATATGGACAGTTTCCTTGTACGAACACCCGGTGTGTTCAGTATGTTTGCATTGATTAGGTTACCATTTGTGTCAGCTGAATGCTATATGGACAGTTTCCTTGTACGAACACCCGGTGTGTTCATTATGTTTGCATTGATTAGGTTATCATTTGTGTTAGCTGAATGCTATATGGACAGTTTCTTTGTACGAACACCCGGTGTGTTCAGTATGTTTGCATTGATAAGGTTACCATTTGTGTCAGCTGAATGCTATATGGACAGTTTCCTTGTGCGAACACCCGGTGTGTTCCTTTTACTGCTCGATAAAAATATTTCAATTGACCATGAATTATAATTAGTAATGAAATACCGTAGTCATAAGGTTTACTTACGGTCCCTTATAAATGTTAGCAGAAAATTGTATTCCTTGTATTTCATTAAGAACATATCATAAATTTATACCACTATTCTCGAGAAGTAGACGTTTATAAGATTTTCTTCGTAAAATATGCACGTTAATATATTTACGAGTTTCAATACAATAAAATCTGCCCTGGCATTAACGAAATTAGTTATTAAAGTAACTAGCACGAAAATACACCGATGGTGGCTGGCTGGCTGGTGCGCCTGAATCATCTGTCTACACTCCGTTGTCAAAACAGTTGCTCGTTTTACGTGTAAGGAAAAATTACTGTTTCCTCTCAACATCTGATGTAATGAACCGTATCGACCCTAATAAATCCATAAGATAAAACAGAAAATTTATTATTTCTACAACATTAACAAATTTAGTAAACTAATTACCACGTTTTTTTTTTTTTTTTTTTTACTTTGTCCTTGCCCTATTACGATTTACTTTCGAAAGTGAAATATCTTCCAATAACTACCCCTAAGTCTCAGGACAGTTCACAACATAAATTTAAAATACTTGGCTACAGCACCACTCTTAAACCAATTCAAAACATAGTTAACTGTCCTTTGCCTCATCACACATGAACTACCGCCACACATTAACATTACGTGCACCAGTCACGTCACTAGCTGTCTGGTCACTGGCTGAGATCAGTTAGGTATAACAAATGTGCTAAAAAAATGAAACAGTATTATTAATATTTTGTATGTTTCCAAGATTTAAAAATTGTAAAACCAACTCTCAGAGAAATAAATAATAATTTCACCATCATCACCAAACTAGATAAACAGGCTAAAAGTCACATCTTTTTATATCTGTATATAAGCTTTAAGTTGCCTGACGTTGAATCAACAATGTTTGTCTATGACGGTTGGTTTAAGTTTATCTAAGTATTGATTGAGTACTTTTTTAGGGTAAATGTCACTAGTGCTTAAAGAAAAGGCAGGCTGTGTGCTTAAATTAAGTACACAATTATCTAGTTCCAGGCATTCTTATGTCAAATAAAAATCATTGGACCTATCGTCTGATGTACCTGCTTGTCATTAGTGATCCTGTTTGTCTGTCTGACCGCCGTCCAGGAGTGTCCCTTAGACGCCCGAACAGTTGTCATACAAGTAGTTTATAACATTATCTATGATCTAATAAATAGACAATGTAATGAGTAATAAATATAATACATACAATATAATACAAAAATAATACATTTATTGTTCATAATTGCAATCATGTATAGAGAGGATCGTTAACATCTAATAATTATGTGTAAAAATCACTCCCGAGTTTTGACTCTTTGTATTAGTTTTAATTTCAGTTGTTTTATTTGAATTGATATATTTCTACAATATTAAGAAAGAAATATAGAACACGTAAAATGATAAAACATCAAGTACTTTTAAACTAACCAGTATGACAAATTTAGTCGAAGTTTATTAAGAAATGTCCGGAAGAAATATTCTTTATTTGCCGGATCTTGGGGAAATGAGCGCAATTATTACTGTTGGTAAAAATGCTAATTGTGTAATTAAGGAACTTTCTCCGTTGTAATCTTTTTAGAAAGAAATTAAAAATCCTGTTCTTGGAGCAAGTTCAATTTGTATAGTCTATTATATTAAACGTGTTTCTTTCAGGACAGTTTAATGGGAGTTTCAGTACTCTGTTATGTAAACTCTGCTAAACTAACATTAAGCTATACGTGATCACGTCACTCGTTGATAATCACGTGTTATATCTCATATAATGATATAACATGAACTTTTTAAAAAGCGGAATTCGTCTTATGCAGCTTATGGAATAAAACTTTCTCAGAATTTATCCTATAGTTTAGACTTCCAGTAACTTTTCGAAAGTAAAATTTTAATTTACACTGCTGAATTAACAAATTTTATGGGGGAATAATTAATCTTTGACCTTCATATTTTATACTTGGAAACTAACTGGATACTTTCAACTGCAATACTAGACGATATTTTTCGGTTAGAATCACTTAATTAGGATAACTTAAATTAACCCTTCCAACGCGGCTAACGCCTAAAGACGCGGAACTGCCGATGCTTTAAACGCGGATTACGTCTACAAACGCAAAAGCTTTACTTATGAAATGGCGAAGAATTAGTTGTTAAAACTTCCGTAAGAGAGCAGATCGATGTTCCTTTCGACTGTCGGGACTAGACAAAACGCTTTGTCACCGTTGGTGGACTTTTGTAACGGTATCTACTCGGGTTGAAAGCAATCGCCGCCATTTTTTGTATGGCCTGTGACGCGGCATACGCCTACAGACGCGTTCGTTTCATTCAGCTGTTTTACTACGTGTGTGTTGGTCGTATGTTGGTTTATATTGTTGAACAAAGTGTTTTGAATCAGTCGGTTGTAATTCTTATACAATTCTTATAAAATTGTTTTTTACTAACATTTAGTATAATTTTTTGTTATAATGGCTAATCCAGATGATCCAAGTTTTGACAAATGAGCGCATTTTTGGTATATTATATGTAATATTTTTTCAATTATTTGTTTTGTATTTGATACCAGTTTCACCATACAAGTCCAGTTTATTTATTCTAAATAAATAAGGTTTATAAGTACAATATTTGTTTCATTTCCCTTGTAGGCTATCTATAAATAAGTTTGTGTTGAATTTCACATTATTACATTTCAAAATCTTATACTGAACTTATTTATTTTATGTACTAATTATACAGGAACTTCAGTTACAATTTACTCATTATAAATAACCTGTATAAATGTAATGTAATCTGTCAAATAGTGTTGCTATGTACACTATACTGCAATGCAGTTTATTTCAAAATTTCAAATATTTTCGTGCGTATAAAATTTTCAAAAATATGTAATATTACATGTTTATTATTTTTTTCTTATTAAGGTAATACCAAGGTATATGAAACAAAAATTAGCATTGGGAAATTTAAAAAAAAATATTTTTTTTATGTCTTAGCGTTTGACAGTAATTTAGATTAGCGCTTTAAGGGTTAAAAGTGAGGCCAGATCGTCAATTCTCAATATAAAAAATGAAAGACAGGTGCCTATATAGGCCTAGTAGGAAATAAATTACACAATAATGCATAAGATTGTATAGACTAAATTTCGAATTGTAAATTTTGTATGAGTAATGTGCTCACTAGACTAGAAAATGTATTAAAGATCGTAATGCAGTTAATATTACTCTATTCTGTTATGTGTTATAAGTTTTTTAAGTTTTAAAATGTTAATCGCAATGACCGTAATAATGTAGTATATGATTTAATACGCTATTATGGTTTTTTATGCACATGCCTATAAAACGATTTTTCTGTAAGACTCAACTGTATAATGAATTTGTTTAATATACTATAAATTAAATGTCTTATATACGTGTAATTCACGTAACACAGCTGATAAATCAACGCTTTTGCCTACTTTTTAATCAACGAGCAACGCAATATTTTCAAGTGACTTAGTGTCAAACAAAGAATTTTATACCAAAGCAGATATTGAATTTAAAACACTGAAGTTGCAGCCTATTGTTTATTGTCAGCTATTACATAATCAATTAGATAATTATAACTATTATATATATATATGATATTTATTTTTTATTTCTTACGTATTTATTATTATTAAAGTTGTTATGATGTGTTCCGGTGTGAAGGAAGTGTCAATGTATTACTTGAATTGAATATAACCACTGAAATACTTTTGCCAGGTACTGAATCTTTTATTACACTTGACACATACTATAATACAGGGCATCAAGAATTAACTGCTCTATTATTTTGATGGTTTCTACAGCAACTTACTGATTGCCTCTTTAGGACCGCTATAAAAATAATTGTAAATGAGTGCAGTACAAATTTTAAGATTTATATAACTTTTCTTTTTGTGGGCAACATTGTTACACGATTCTGAAATACCCTAATAAAATTGAAATATTTGCTTCTGACGTGTAAATCTTCCAATATTCACCTTGTGTGTGATGGATTGTACTCACTTTGTTTGATTTATCGTAGCTTTGAAATGTTTCTTTTCCAGCACGGCGCTGTGCTCTTACCTGTGCACATTTACATTGTTATTCACTCTTGATAGATTTCTTTGTGTATAGCGTGCGTGATTTATTGCTGCGTTCTTGTAACTTAGAGGGCATTACTTGGAAAAATCTAAAAATTATGCAGTAGTTTCCTTTCTATCTCTATGTTCACGTAACCTATCCTACTGAGGATCCACAGTAGACTAACCGATCCTCATCTGAAAGCTCCCTACATTATAAGGATTGTCAATTACAACTTTTTCCTTATTTCATACTGCCTAATTGATCAGATATTACTAATGCTGAGTTTACTAATGTTAATTGATCTAATCTGGGCATTTACCAACGTTAAGTGATACAAAACATCGCTGACTTGGTTAGTTCGCTGAGGTAGGTCGGTGACTGCAGATCTATTATAACCTGTATTCTATATATTAGTAATTATTATTAAAACTGGATTTAATATTAGTGTTTTATTTATATTTATTGTACGTATTGAGGTAGTGTGCATGAATTTGACACTTAACATTGTTGTTGTGATTCTTGACAGATGCCTGTCTCAAAGCTATGTTGTGATTAGTTTATTTAATCTAGATTGTAGTTATGTAATAGTTTGGTTTGTCTGGGGAAGCTATAAGATTGCATATATCGAAACTTATTGTTACTGATTTCTTGTATCTATGAACGTGAGCAATTACATAAATGATATTGGTCGATATCTCTCATGACGGAATTTCTAGGCGGTCTCTAACCCCAACCCCAAAAACAAAGACATAAATAACTTATGCCTTTTTTAATATAAGTGAGTAGTAGGAGATTAGTTTTAATGGATAATTAATATTTATCGTTATATGCAAACCACAAGATATTTATCGTTATCTTAGTGGTCATTTCCTGAATATCCACTCAAACCAGAAGCAAGCATAAAGGTCTCTTAAGGACATCAAGCAATGCGAGATTTGTCAGCATATTGTTTATGGCAACAATAAAATAGTACAGTAAATTAATTTGTAAGTAAAATATAGTCATAATATATACAATAATAATATAACTATAGAAAACAATCATAATTAATTTTAGCATGTTAAAAAGGTGTGAAAGAAGTTTCAATGTATTACTTTAACAGAATCTGATTGTATACCAATGAAATACTTTTGACTACTACTGAACCTTATGTTACACGGGACAAATACTATACAGGGCATCAAGAATTAACTGCTCTAAAATTTTGATTGTTTGTACAGTAACTTATTGATTGCCTTTTTAGGGTCCCTATAAAAGTAGCTTAATAAAAGGTGCGATAGATTTGACATTATCAATATAACTTCAGTGTACGCGTTTCCCAACTAGTGGAGTGTACAAGTAGAGTTAAATATAATAAAAAGTTTTACCAGATATCCCAATGTATAAGATTCTGTTTAAAGCATTATACATTACACATTGCGAAGA
Organism: Homalodisca vitripennis; assembly: GCF_021130785.1. Classification (NCBI taxonomy): domain Eukaryota; kingdom Metazoa; phylum Arthropoda; class Insecta; order Hemiptera; family Cicadellidae; genus Homalodisca; species Homalodisca vitripennis. Next base: position 96,899 of record NW_025776971.1, read on the forward strand.
GCAGGTTATTGGAGTAGAAGTCGTTAACTATTAAGCATACTTAGTTTTGGAGGAAGTCTTAAATGAAAATGATAAAATGTCAGTAACTTCATGAGACGTGGAATTAATTCATTTAATCACTCATGGCATATAACTGCACAGCTGGTTTCAATTAAATCTCCTTAGTAGTCAGTTTATAGCATATAACTGCATTATTTAAGGTAATGCAGTACAATAGTATATTACTGGTGATATATGGTTTTATTTAGTAAATTATATAATACAGTTTCTGAAACTCTGTTGTTTAAGGGATTTATTACATTGGATATGAGTTTGTTTCACCACAGCTTTCTAAGTATCTTTATAGGGTTTATTGTACCTTCATACCATTAGACATACGTTTTATATTTAACAAAGAGGAAGAAAAATATGATGTAGTGTTTAGGGATGGTTTGCACATAACGATAAATATTAATTATCCATTTAAAATAATCTCTTACTACTCACTTGTATTAAATTAGAATAATATGTCTTTTAAGTTGATAAGCTACAAAAAAATTTAAGGCAACTGAGTTTATAATTTCAAGGTAAGCAAAATAGTACATCGTCGAATATTTATAAATTATAAAATTCTAGTCATTTCCAAAATTAGCTAATTCTGTCCAATTACGAAAGATGCAATAGGACACGGTCATAATATTATGTTTTATGGATCCTAAGATAACTACTTAAGGCCATATTGGCTTACATCGTATGGAACGTTCTCGGTGAAACATATATTCAGAGCCTCCTTCAGTTTAAGCCCTACAGGCTGAGCGTTAGTTTAGCTTATCACTCAGAAGTCTAAAATGTTTTACAAGAACGAATTTACATAAATTTTGCATGAACATAATTTTTTACGGGTCTAAGATCATGGTCAGTGATTTCCATTAGTTTTATCAAAGCCTATCTCTGAAATTTAATAACAAAATCTTGAGAATGAATTGAGCTGTAAACTTTAAGTATTATTTTAAACATTATTTTTACATAGATTTTATATAGCCTACTTACTTTTGGATTTTACTAAGCGTTATACAAGCTAATCCCTCAAGGTAATATCTCAAGAATAAACTGAAGTTGATTCCTAAATTGTATCAACAATCTTCACTTTGGCGATAGTGAAAATTAAAATCTAAAACAAAATAACGTGAAAACAATCCTGAAAACTGTATAATGTATTACAACAAGAATTCTAACTGTATTTTTTGGAGGTTATAAAATGAAAGAGAGATTTAAGATAACAGTTTGGTAAATGTAGAAGACAATTCATTCTTAAAAGGTCAATTATCGCATATATTTGCGATATGTAATACTCGCAAATATATTATTATTGTTGAAAGGATTTACAGGCAGTTAAATTCTATATTTTACTTTTGCGTTTAATGTCTGAAACATAAACTTCAGTTCACGCCCTTTACAATTTTTGAAATTCCATAATCTTAAACAATGATTCAATGAAATGCTATTATTTAGGTTTTATTCTTTAATAAACAATAGATTTTGTTTGGTTTATTTTACCTATTTCAATATTTAATAGTACATTCATTATTAAATGTATATTTCCAATTATTTAGGTTCAAGTTTAAATTTTATATTAAATTGGTTTAATTATCCATTAAATATAAATTTACGCTCATATTTTATCGAAAATTATGTAGGCGTATAACAAAAATCACAGACAATAGATTTTGTAGTTATTTTGACAACAGTAATACTAAAAACGTTCATTAATGTCCATATAATCAGATTGACCGATGTAGGTCTGTCGGTTACTAATAAGACTAATTTATTTAATATCATGATTCCATTCGATTGTGATGAGTTTTAGACGAGGACTCATAAAATATTCAATCAGGTCGAGAAGTGAGGTGATAATGGCCTTGACTGAGAGAAGGTTTGAGTAGAGGGGAGGGATTACATGTTCCACGCCATTACCTGTAATTCTGGAATACTAGTGATCACACAGCTTTGAAGAATGGACAGAATTATGGTTGGATGTTTGGGTAGGTCTAGTTGTGTGGGCTTTTTGAATTACGCCCATCTTCCTAGAGAATTTAAAATGTATGATTAGGTTTGCATAAAAAAAACTTTTTCGGGCGTTTTTACTGGAAAACACACGATTTGTAGTACAAAAACACTGTAAGACAATATCACAAATCACAGTTAATTATGAAACACTCTCAATGTTAAGAATAGAAAGCGGAAAGGAATATAAGGAAAATTGAAATCGGTGGGTAAATGAACGACACGAGATCAGTGGGTATACTGATAGCCTAGATCTTCTCAGACTGAAACAATATGCGTGACTAATCTCCAAGGGTCAAACTTTCAGCACACACTCAATATGCGACATTAAAATTCTGTATTTAAAATTCAAATATATAAATTATATTTAACGAAAGTAAAGAGATTTATGCTAATAAGCATAGATTTAACTAATAAATTATGTTCAGGTAAAAGAATTAGAGACTTCGAAATAAATGGAATTTTGATAATCGCCTAGTGTAAATGGTCAGAATGAGAATTTAAGTGCTAAACCGATTCCAACGTTAAATCAAGTAGTTTTTCTGGTAAATATCGGCACAGCAAATGTTAATTGCGGGTTTAAGATTGGGCGTCGAGTGGGTGAGGTGGGGAGGGGAACCTCTGGGGAGTTTTAAATAATATTTTATCTCTAAATTCTTTGCCTGAATAGTAATTATTAATGCTTCTTAATTGATAATGGTCTTCTGCATTATTTTTACATTACTTTTTTTTAAACATAATAAAATATTTTTAGTTCATTTCCACTTAATGACAGCATAAATTATTTAAGTTAAAATTACATACATCGGAATTATTTTGGCAATAGAAACTTAAGAAAATATGTTTCTGTTAAGCCCAATTACCTGAACTAAGGCTAAATATTGTACCACTAATTTGTTAAATTAAGGTTAAGACGCTTTACAAATATAGTAATTTAAAATATACAAGTACCCTGAGTCATAAATTATATAGTACAGTATTTCAAAAACTACTAAATATTTTATAAATTAATCGAAGAACTAAATACTACAAGAAAGTGAATGAATATAAAACCTCACGAAGGCTTTATTTAAAAATAATAAGTAATTTCTTTCTTCATACGCTCTAAAAATTCGAAAATACTACCTGTCACTCCGATACATAATCATAAGTTGGGTTAAAAATTATTGCCTATTTAAGCCTCCTTTAAAAAAAAATCCAGGATAATGAATTCATCGCGCCTCAGTAAATTGGATGTGCAATAATAAAAGAAAATTTTAATAAGTATGACTTAACTTTTAAAATATAGTTTAAGAAATAAACTGAATAGAAAAAAAATATGTCACTCAGCTGTTCATACTTACTAAGCAGATACTAACTCTGATGATGTAGGTGTCACAAATATATCTGGAATCATTGGATCAAACAGTAGAGTTGAATCTTTCAAGTCATGAATGAAATCTTTAGTTAATAATTCATCTGATAATATTCATTAAAGTATGAAATTAAAACATTATTGCAAGGTTTCACATTAACTTTTAGTCAATATATGTTATACGTATGTCACGATGACGAAGCACTATAAAATTGCACTTATATCGCTATAGAGCTTTTACTGGAAAATTGGGTATATTTTAGTAGACGTAAAATTAATTTGGCCTAAATATTGAATAGCAGGTCTCTGAATATTCCCGCCTTATGATGAGACCTGTACTGTGGGATTTTGTTACTCCATTTATAGGTACTTAATCTCCGAAATGTTCCTGACTTCTTGCCATCTAATTTATACGGCTGGTGGAACAGTACGATACATTCTAGATTGCAGCCTCTTAAAGTTTTTGTCTCAACTAAACAACAATGTTCTCGACCTTAGGTTTTTGTTCTGCATTTACTTAGTAAAAGTTCCTCTACAGATCACTATAAGTCATCAGCCTCTACAGACCTCGTGCTTCTGAACCATTCTGAGTTTTCAGCATTCAAAAGAAACACGGGAGACAATTTAAGATTCTCCGGCATCTGGAACAACCATTTCAACGAAAGCTCCACGTTCTATCTGTAAATTTTGACTCTGAAAACACCGGACTTTTAATATTATAGCGTTTTGCAGCTTCCAGCCTCCTAATCTGATGGTAATTGGCTATTAAGAAACAGCGACCATATTTTTTTTAAATATCTTAGAATTTCCACTCTTAAACACAAGACAACTATAAGTCTAACATTAGTTAAATAGCTAAGGCCCATCTTTCGTTGTATTTTTGGGGTTTCAGATCCAACTTAATAGTTTCAAATATAATTTATAAATTAGGGTGGTGACCCTAGTCCAAAAAAATATATTTTACATGAGTAGAGTTTAAAATTTACAAAATATAAATATTTATTAAAGCCGAGGATTCGGTAAAAAATTTCATTTTAATTTTTGTATTATCGGATACGTATGATATTGTACACAATACGTGGTTTCTACATGTCTCTAGTTTACAGATGTTCAGTGACAGCTGCCGGTTAGCAAACTAATGCGTAGTCACGTACTGTTGTTGTTACCGAATAAGATTGTAATTTCCTATCACTTTTGCGTTTAATGTCTGAAACATGAAGTTAAAATTCACGCCCTTTAAAATTTTTGAAATTCCATAGTCTTAAACAATGATTCAAGGAAATGCTGTTTGTATAGGTTTTATTCTTTAATATACAATAGTTTTGTATAGTTTATTTTACCTATTTCAATATTTACTAGTACATTAATAATTAAACGAATATTTCTAATTATTCAGCTTCAAGTTTAAATTTTATATTAAATTGGTTTAACTATCCATTAAATAAAAATTTACGCTGATATTTTATCGAAAATTATGTAGGCGCATAACAAAAATCACAGACAATAGATTTTGTAGTTATGTTGACAACACTACTACTAAAAACGTTCATTAATGTCCATATAATCAGATTGACTGATGTAGGTCTGTCGGTTACTAATAAGACTTATTTATTTAATATCATGATCCCATTCGATTGTGATGAGTTTTAGACGAGGACTCATAAAATATTCAATCAGGTCGGAAAGTTAGGTGATAATGGCCTTGACTGGGTGGGGGTTTGAGTAGAAGGGAGGGACTACATGTTCTTCGCCATTAACTGTAATTCTGGAATACTAGTGATCAGAGAGCTTCTGATTTCCTGATCCATTTACTTTATCAGTACTCAGAAATCAGATATTTTGTTACCTGAACCCTGTATAATCACTAATGGGCCTGGATAATTTCTTTGAAGAATTGACAACATTAGGGTTGGTTGTTTGTGTAGGTCTAGTGGTGTGGGCTTTTTGAATTACGCCCATTTTCCTAGTTTTAAAATTGATTCACTCTATATTTACGATTAGGTTTGTATAAAGCAAACTTTTTTGTGTTTTTTGGCTGGAAAACACACGATTTGTAGAATAAAAACACTGTCACACAATAGCACTAATCACAGTTAACTATGAAACACTCTCAAGTTTTAAGAATACAAAGCGGGAAAGGAAAATACGCGGAATTGAAGACGGTGGGTAAATGAACGACACGAGATTAGTGGGTATACGACTACTGATTGCCTAAATTAAAATTCTGTATTTCAAATTCAAATTTATAAATTACATTTATCGAATCTAAAGAGGTTTATGCAAATAAGCATAGGTTTAACTAGTAAATTATGTTCAGGTAAAAGAATTAGAGACTTCGAAGTAAATGGTATTTTGATCATCGCTTAGTGTAAATTGTCTGAATGAGAATCGAAGTGCTAAACTGATTCCAAAGATAAATCAAGTCGTTTTTCTGGTAAATGTCAGCACAGCAAATGTTTAATTGCGGGTTTAAGATTGGGCATTGAGTGGGCAAGGTAGGGAGGCGAACTTTTGGGAATTTTAAATAACGTTTTATCTCTACATTCTTTGCCTCAGTAGTAACAATTAATGCTTCTTAATTGATAATGGTCTCCTGCATTATTTTTACATTAATTTTTAAACGTGATAGAATATTTTTATTATTAGCAGCATAATTTATTTAAGTTTAAAATACATACATCGGAATTATCTTGGCACTAGAAACTTAAGAAAATAGGTTTATGTAAAGCCCAATTACCTAGCCAAACTAATGTACCAATAATTTTTTTTAAATTAAAGTTAAGACGCTTTACAAATATATTAATTTAAATACAAGTACCGTGAATCATAAATTAAATAGTACAGTATTTCAAAATCTACTAATTATTTTATAAATACAGTTGAAACTTTCAAGTCATGAACGAAATCTTTAGTTATTACTTCATCTGATAATATTCATTACAGTATGAAATACAACAGTATTGCAAGATTTCATGCAAAATTTTTTCAATATGTATTACACGAATGTCACGATGACGAAGCACTATACAATTGCACTTATATAGCTATAGAGCTTTTACTGCAATATTTGGTATACTTTAGTAGATATAAACTTCATTTGTCCTAAAGTATCGAATGGCAGGTCTTTCAATAATCCCTTTTTATCATGAGACCTGTGATGTGAGGATTTTGTTACTCCATTTAGGTGCTTAATCTCCGAAACGTTCCTGATTTCTTGCCATCTACTTTACACGGCTGGTGGGACAATATGATACTTTCTAGATTGCAGCCTCTTAATGTTTTTGTCTCAACTAAACAACAATGTGCTCGACCTTAGGATTTTATTGTGCATCTACTTAGTAACAGTTCCTCTACAGATCACTAGAAGTCATCAGCCTCTGCAGACCTTGTTCTTCTTAACCATTCTCAGTTTTCAGCATTCAAAAGAATCTCGGGAGAGATTTTAAGATTCTCCGGCATCTGGAACACCATTTCAACAAAAGCTCTACGCTCTATCTGTAAATTTTGACTCTGAAAACACCGGACTTTTAGGATTATAGCGTTTTGAAGCTTCCAGCCTCCGAATATGATAGTAAATAGCCAATTAAGAAACGGCGACCATATTTTTTTAAGAATTTTAGAATTTCCACTCTTAAACACAAGACAACTATAAGTCTAACATTAGTTAAATAGCTAAGGCCCATCTTTCGTTGTATTTTTGGGGTTTCAGATCCAACCCAATAGTTTAAAAAATAATTTATAAACACCACCCTAGTCCAAACAAAATATATTGTACATGATTATAGTTTAAAATTTACAAATTATAAATAATTATTAAAGCTGAGGATTCGGTAACAAATTGTATTTACATTTTTTGATTATCGGTTACGTATGATATTATACAAAATACGTGGTTTGTACATGTCTCAAGTTTACAAATGTTCGGTGTCAGCTGCCGGTTGGCAAACTAAAGCGTAGGCACGTACTGTTGTTGTTACCGAATAAGATTGTAATTTCCTATCACATGTGTTTGAGTAAAACAGTCCAACACTACTAAATTTAGCATGGGAATTTAAAAATAGTGTTACCTAATTTGTTTTTACAAATAATATTAAATAAATCGATGACTCAGAAATTAACTCTAAATTGTTTAAAGTTAACTTGAATAGTTAAATCATTTTCTAAACAGTTTCTTTAGTTTTGAGGATATATAAGGCCGTCATACCCATTAACCTACAGAATTACTTAAAGATCATTAGTTCATTAGAGAATTAATTATCACATATTAACAAAGTTTCTTTACTTTCCATTGTACCAACCTTGGTAAGGTGTCCAGGTTCGAATAATATTTAACTATTATATTACTGGCATGCAGTATTAACTTTTAAATTTTCACAGCGTTGCACTAGTAAAGCAACAAGCAATGTTTAGTTTTTTTTTTAAATTTAACTTAACGTATGAATCTAATAAATATAATTGATGTTGAAAGTATTTACCTCATCCCACTTTCTTTTTTTACTATAAAGTGGTAAGAATTAGTATTTTTTGGTAAGAAAAGTAGGAATAATTCCATTCCAAATAAAATTTGCTTTGAAGTTTAACAGTAATATAATACCAGTTATTTATAAAGAATTATAGAAAAAATTTATTATTAAATCTTTAATTAATTGAAATATTTGTATAAAAATTATTATTTGGGCTTTCATTCTTCACACAACCTTTTTAATGAGATAGATTCATTGCAACCGTTGTCATTGCATATTATATTGTTCTTACGGGATCGCTGTAAAAAATAAATAGAAATATTCTGTCCTTTACCGTATCGAACATTTATTTTCAAAGTTAAATTCAAAGAAACATTTTGGTGTCATTGTAGTGAGCCATCATTGAACAATAGATCAAAACTGCCAATGGCATTGAAGTGAAGTGAAAAAGGGGCCAAGTTTTATCGTGGTTAGCTAAAGTTTTATGAACATCTAACAATATGAACAGGAGAGGCAACATCAGCTTTTCACAGTTGGTACTAAAAATATCATATCTGCTTGAGATCACTGAAAGACATGTATCCACTTTATTCAGTTGAATTATACGATATTCCATGTAGTTCTACCTCAGGCTACACGGGTGAAATAAATCGTGTACCGCTCCGCTATGTTTATCACATTAGTCGGTGATTAATTAAGCTTCAGCCAGTCCGGTTACAGCTTTACTTTCAACTCAACTGTACAGATGGGTAGTACGATTATCATTTTCGGTTCAAAACTAATTTAATGAAGATGGCTTTTCCAAAAATAGGGCTAAAATGTATTAATGACTTTCTTATGTTAGCAATATTTCGTTGTATTGTAAACCGATGTATATTTTCTCTCACAAAAACGTAACAGTTTCATTATTAATTTTGGTACTACCAGCCCGTGGAAGCTTGTGGCTAATTAATCTACCACGTATTGGAACCCACAAATATTACTGTAACCGGCACGAAAATATTTTAATGCCATTAGAGGCGATGTTGCCATCTCTGCTGATCACTGGATTTCCTTTTAAGACGTGTGTATGGTTATATACTGTCTGCTTGATTTAAATATTCTCTACATAACAAACGATTGAAATTATACGCACTTATGTCTTTTTACTATAGCAGCTCATAATGACATATACAACTCTCAACTCTATTTTCGCGGAGTGAAGGGAGGGAGAGGGTCTAGTCACAGTAACTATAATCGGACTACTTTCCGGTGGACTGCTATAGGACTGAAGTTCAGAAAGATGTTAGTATGTGCAATGTATTTTATGTTTTTTTTTACCGAGATATTATATAATTAATGTATTATCATAGACATTTTGTTGTTATATTCTGTTCTAGATTGTAAAAATTACCTACAAGTTTAAAAATAGGTATGAGTTTCTACATATATATGTTTTGCATAGGAGAAATGTTTGTTATTTCGTATTTATTATTACAAAACCGTTTTAAAAGTTCTAACGGAGTGTGAAAAGGACATGTCACTTGACTGCCACACTCGGCTTATTGGCTGAGCGTTACCAGTATATAATCATGATTACAACAAGAAAATAAAAGAGTAAATAATTGTAAACAAATCGAGTAAATTTACATAAGAACTTACCATTTTACATGTTTATCTATAGATAAAAAAATGACTTATGATAGATTGAAGATTTATTGTTCACATTTTGTAAGAAGACTTCATTACAGTACTCTTTTTCGTTGTAATATCTTCCCTAGCTCAAGGTAAATTTATATAAACCTTTTTTATTCAAATCTGCTGTGAACATTAACATAATGAACGTAAATTTAAATATATCATATGGCAAAGCAACTCGAAAAATATTTAATTTGTACACTATAGACTGTAATTGTAATTTAATTTCTTTAAATTTAAGTATAAGTTCTCTGATGATGCTTGTCCAACTGCAGCATTTGGCTAAGCTTCATTGCAGCGCACGGTCAGTAGGCTGGCACAATATATTTTTTGCCGGGGAAATGTCAAAACTATTTCTGTATTATTACCTGTCTATCTGTCCGCAGGACATGTCGGAACACTTTGTGTGCGTATTCCTACCTTATATGTGCTAAGGCTTTTCTCCCTTGTTGAATACTCACAGGACTGTTTAACCCATGGATGATTTTCTAGGATTTTAATTGTCAGATGTTATTGGCTAATGGAAGACTAATAAAATTGGTAGTTTTTAGGAAAATAGACGCTAGAAATTTAAAATGAAAATTATGCACACATATATTAAAGAGTAACCATTTTGTTAGAGATTCGTCTAAAAATATAGATGTATACTTAATACTAATTTAAATATTAATGAAGAAATTTACCTTATTCTTTCCAAACCATCATGAAGTTTATGGCATTAAAAGAAGTGTTGGATGTGAGTAAAAATATTTACTGTAAATCAGCTTAAAATTAGTTATCCAGTAATATATTAAATTAGTAAAATAATTAATTCTTATAAAACTTTTGATATATTGTGACTCAATTATACTAACAAATCAATTAATATATTATTTATATTTAGTGCTATTTAACTAAAAAATATAACATTTTAAGAATATATTTCGTGGGGCATACTGTAGTGGTACTGCATATCAAATTTGAAAAACTGCTAAAAATGTTTCGTCCTCAATTTTTATTATTAGGAAATAATTCAAACTTAAACTGTTTAAACTGAATATTAGCAAACTAATAGATATTTTAAAGAGCTTACCTATCTATTGATTTGAGGCAATAGAGATTTTTCTGTTCTTATAATGTATATTTTCCATCCAAGTATTATGTTTTACATACTTATATGCGGTTGACGTTTGAAAGCTAAATAAGTTATCCATTACCTATAACAGAAATATGCCAAATTTACATTCACTATTTCCTTCTAAAATTTTGAATCGGATAAATTAAACAAAATTTTGTTTAAAAATATACTCGCGAGAAAGATATTATTTCATTGAGTCTATGTTTTGTCAACAAAACCACATATTACAAGAGAAAAGCTGGATCCGGGACAACAATCAGCTATCACACGTGGAATCAAATTGTAACCACAGCGCTGCCATTTTATCTTTACTTTAAATTACAAAAAGTATCTTTTCTGACTCTCTGTTTTGCTGAAACATTGAATTAAAGCGTTCTTTTAATTTTCGTATCAATTTGGAAAATTTACTTGTTCCTCTTATTAACTGTGGTACTATATTTAATATAAGGTAATTTTACGTACGATTACAATTTGTGTCACGAACAAGGAGTTGATGTGATGTATTAACATATATAACATTTAAACCACCAAATAAACTCCATTTATTATTCAATTGTACTATCATTTTTAATGTTATAAACACACACGTGTTATTTTGAATAGCTCCATGGTCATAATAGATCTTTTTTCCTGTTTGTGGTAATATTTAGTTACGTTATGCCGGGATATTTGATACCCTTTGTATCGTTTTATAAACTTCAGAAGGTGTTTCACTATCTATGAGTAAATGGTTAAAATGAGTTATACAAAAGTTATATTCTTTAGCTCAAAATTTTAATGGCTAAAATAACATAGAATAAGAATTATTTCTTAAAATTTGTTATTATGGAAGTTTTGAAATAATAACAGGATTTCGGAAATTTTTTTCGTTATATGTTACAAAACGTATAACACAATATTCAGAGGATAGGAATCTGTCTCGTTCATCAGGTTATGAGTTGGTAACGTAGTCGTATATGTTGTCATATCTTTAGTCTTTAGAATAAACTTGTACAAACCACGAAATTTGTTCATCTAGGAAAACAAATTTACCATTCTCAATTTCTTAAGGATTTAAAATACCACTTAATTTTACCACACAACAACTCTGAAATATTTTTAAATTGGTGTCTTCTGACAAGAAAGAATCAGCTATGGAGGAGTTATCAGTTCCATATCCGTTTCAAAGAAAGATGAAGGAGCAACATTATTATTTAATGCCAATAAGTGTATTTGCCTCAGAGTGGCGTCATCACTTTATCCAGCTATTGCAGCGTAATAACTCATACTGATGGTTAGTGAATAATTTATTATCATCTCTTTTGAATCACGAACGAGATATATTATTGAGATCTTTCATTTCTCTGTGTGCTTTGCTTGAAGGAATATAGGCCTAAGTACACATATGATATATTGTTAACACAAAACTAAATACCCGTGTGTTTTCATTGCAGAAGAGGTTATATTTTCATAAGAATATTATTTTTGTCCTCGTTACGTGGATGATCATATATTAATTAGTTAAATTTTTATAAATAAAAGTTGAAATAATAAATGTTTGTCTGAAGAGATCCAAAGAAAGTCGGAAACTTTGAAGCTCAAAATAAACCTTTACGTCGTTTCAACCTCGTAGAATATTTGAAGAGGCAGACTCATTGCCTCATCAGGTGTAGAAAACTCTATTGCTCTACCGTGCTTAGATATCTTGTCAGAAACATTGTAGTACTCTCAGCTGTCCAACTTAGCAATATCGGGATCTCAAAGGAACTTTATACCTAATACAATTTATATTTAGACACATTACTGACTTATATACAATATGTAAAACTAATAAATACATTACCTAATTCTCAATATATTGTTTTAGCATTTAAGTTCGTTATGTGTCTAGCTTTGCTCTTCCATCATTTTGCAACATTTGAATATCGTAATTATGCATTATTTTCCATTCTGATATCATCTGCGTAGCAGGCATTAGTGAATGAATATGATCTTTCACACATACTTCAACCTTTCAATGTTTGAGAGTTATTATTATTAGAGGGTTACTGTAAGAAATACTGGAGGTACAGCCAGGAGCTAAAAAGGATGAGATGCAAGGCAATACTCATCCACCAAAACATTAAAATATATATCAGTAATAACAATTTAATGTGTTAGAAATACATAAGTACCTTTACTTTGAATTTTACCTATATCATTGTTATATTTAGATTTACAAAATACCTCTCTCTTTGGTGTGCTCTTTAATATAATTCAATTCCCACCCCCTCATGATAACACGTAGTTAAAGTAGCATCAGAAGTCCCATAGGAACAAGTTACAGTTTTTATTTCTTAGTTTCCTTTACTAATTCAAGACTATCAGGACGTAAAAATCTTTAAAATGTAAAATATATTGAAAAGATAATTCTATACTTAGCAAAATTACAAAATATAAATGTTTAATAGTAATTGAAAAACTCTGCACTCACAATCAGAAGTTACGTCAGTACCACCAATAGAAACATTACGCAACGCAGCTATTTTCCTCTTGAATATCAGTCACACATGGCAGTATCGCAAGCGGAATCAAGATGTGAGCCTCTCAAGTTGTAGCACTCGTTACTACAAAGGATCTGGTACCGTTCAAGTTATGCTTGAGTTATGTGGGGTATCGTTGGTAAATAATTTTCAACTTCCGGTCAATGTAAATAACCTTTGGTCATAGGTATTTCCGGTATCTGTAGTCTGTTGAGAGAATACAGTACACATGATTTACATTTAATCATTTAAGGATATTGAGAAGTTCAAATACAAACTATGTTTCTATTGGCAATTGCAAGCTAATTTCAGTACCTATGCTTTAAGAAAAATGTTTAGTTTTTCCTATTTGTTATAAACCATACGTGTCCCAAATTTCAACTTGTTAAACACGAGGAAGTTCGAAAGTATTACGATGGGTGAGTAAGGGAGTAACGGCATGGTCCTTTATATGGCAACCAAGTTGGCAGCGAAAAATATCATAATTAAATATTTATGGCAATGAACTGAATTAAAATATAACAAATTGTAATATGTAATATCTTAGAAATATATGTTACTCAAAAAGGGTCTGGTATATACTTACCTTGCGTGAATGCTATTTCTCTATATGTTTCTTTATTTACCATCTTCTTTGTTTGTTGTTCTCTAACAAAAAATGTGGTTTCATGAAATATTTTCCTCTAAATTGCATAATATATTTAAATATAACGGATTGACTTAACCGGAAAACGGTACATAAACCTGAGAGATAATGTAATAAATGTAATAAAGTCCTTAGTGGTATGGTTATTACGAGTGTAGTAATAGACGAATAGTTCCAATATGTTATAATATCCGGTCATATTGCAAGTGGCTTATTGGTTTCAGACCAGTATCTCCATATTATGCCTTAATGCAATGCGTTAACAATCAATACACTATAGTACATTACTACAGAGACGTGTACATCTATGTATTTTGTACGTGAAAGAAACTTAATCTTTTAATAAAATGTTGGGAACATAACCACTAATGCAGTTTATATATACTCGTAAAATAAAAGCTCATGTTAATAATGTATACCTTTAATACTGAAAAATTAACAAAATATTAGACACGACTGACACGGTTAACACAGTCATTGAACCAATGATGTAGGCTTAAAACATATTATTTATATCTCACATCTCTCGTAGGCCTATATAAACGTGTTGATCTTGTATTACGCTGCAATTTCAAAAAATAATGCTTTTTATTATTAAGGAATTGGACTTCCTTCAATTAGCAAAATGCTTCGGTTAACTTTTCAATCAGGGAAATAAGTCTCAAAATAACTAAATTGTACTGTAATTTATAATCTGAATTCCAAGGGAAGTATAATTGAGGCAAGCAATCGGGAAAATGACTTTCACACTCTATCAAAAATCCAAATGATCCCACATTTATAAATATTTATGGGAAATGAAACTTTAATGTCACTGAATTTGTCTAATAAAATAAATAAAGTTTCTCATTTATAGTACAGTAACATACAACTCTTACTATTTCAGTCCTAAGTTAGCATTTAAATGAAAAGCTGGGATAAAATTTGAAAATGGTTTAATCTATCTAAGCGTCGCAATATTTGTTTCAAATGATAACCTTACACATTTAACAGTACGAAATGTATATAACACGTAGCTACGTCAGTGCGAACAGACTTCCTCATAGGTTAAGTTATGGTTTTGTTTGTTTTAGTATTATTTACTAATTTAAAACTAACGGCTCGTAAAATCCTTTAAAAGATAAAAAATATTGAATTTTACTTTAATACCCCGTAAAATTTCACCTCATTCTATGTGTATTCAAGGACAAATAATCTCAAAATCGTAAAATAACTAGCGAGATGTATGAAAGTTAGGCGAATGTTCCCAATTTCTACCACCTTTATTGTTAAAGATTGTGCAAGTGCATGCTTATTTCTCCATTCACCAAAGATGTGTAGGCCAAGATAATATGGATATGTATGATGTGTTGCTTATTGATAAAAATTTGGCTAGCTGAACCGACTTGTATTGTTGTAGTAGAACCGTCTAAGTGCCTTTTTAAACCGTTTACTAGTAGGTAACTAGATCATAAGATTGCTAGTAATGTCAAGTGTATTCCAACACACTTTCTCTAAAATGAGTCATGAAAATAAAATAAAAACAATTTTAGGTACCATTGAAGAAACACGTTTAAAAATAAATCTTAATACTGAAAATATAGGACAAAAACAAATCTTACGATAAGAAGGCTAAAAACTTAAACATATCAACTGACTGAAACAACAAAACAAAACTCGTCTGCAAGTAAATCTTTGGTTGTTCTGCATTTCTTAAATTTGTGAAGATCTTTAATTACATATAAACAGGATTTTCTTCTTTATAGCAGTTTGAAGATGGTCTTGAATATTTTATAGGACAGTTTATCTCTAATCTATATTTATTGCTCCTAAACCTTCGGAGGAGAAGTAAGTAAAGTGGAACATCTGTTGATAGGTTTCTAAACACTTTCATTATTTCCTAACTCATGGTTATAAATGATCATTTATTACCTACGCTATAATTAACTTAAATCGCAAACGGGATTTAAATTTGGTTGGATATGGGCAAGGATGGTGCAACGAATAATACCATTATTTAGCCCCAGTGAAAGTCTAGTTTATTGAAAGTCTATTTACATTTATAAAAAAGTAATTATTTTCCTACAAATCTAAAAGTTTATTTCTCAAAATTTTGTAAATTATCATTATTCAATACGCAAATACATGATTCTCATAAATAAAGTTTTTCTACAAGTAATTCAGAACATAATTACTGTATATTTAAAAAATATAGTTCTAGTCTCAGAGGAATAATTAAAATTATACATCCAGCGTTTTGGATATACTTGGACTCTACGCTAATATCTCTATGCTAATGAACAATTACATTTCATATAGATTATCCATAATCAACTTCATATAAAAATATCATAATTACTTAAATACGTAATTTAACAATGTAATCAAAAAACTTCTTTTTCACCTCGGAAAGGTACACGGGAAAAA
>NW_025776972.1:0-88304 GCF_021130785.1 Homalodisca vitripennis
TGTTACAAATCAATGTTAATCACTATAAATTTTCAAAATATTTTATATACAAACAAGTTTGGAAACCAGTTCTGCTTCTTACAACATTTTGATCGACACAATAACATTTTTTACAAATAACTGTCTGAGAACTCAATAATTAGAGGTAATTCCGTTTGATATACATTACGTCCCACATAAACATTATTGTATTTTTAAATGTATGTAAGATACTAATGTTCAGAGATTATTCCAGGTTTGTCACCTCTAATACATTATCATAAAAACGAAAACTTTCTTTTTTAAAATTATAATTAATGATCAAGAATGTTGGTTTCTTAATTATTCTTTAAACTATAAAAATTTTGAACAATAAATAATTTATTTGAACTAAATGTAGATAAATTTTTTTCAAATTTCGCTTTAACTTATAAAATGGAACATCGTTAAATTTCGTTTTATAATATTAAAGGCTATTGGGTACATATGTCGCACCTTTCCCTTTTTACAATACAAAATATTAGTGAACATAAATTACAAGTTATGATTAAAGTAGCAATATTCCAAATTTGTTGTACCACTTTCTTTTTAAAATATAAATTTTTAGAACAAATACTTGTGATATATAGTTACCAATGCGTGAGCCATATTTCAATTTGTTACCACTTCTCCTTTTCTCACATATAACTTTAGTAAAAGAGATACATTTTTTAAAGTTTTTAGATTCGCAACATTTAACTTGTGACCCTTTGCTGTAACATATAAAACTTTTTTTAAAAATATAAGTTGCTTAATTTCAAAATTTTGGGACCACTTTAATTTGCTTACAACTTCCGTCCTGCACACATATCATACACATTTTATTATAAAATAATAATAAGTGTAGTGGAATAATAATGTCAGCGATTGGGTTCACACTTCCCAAAATTTTGGGCACTATCAAACTTGTCTCTAACCAAAAATACATGTGTTGCTTTAAAATTATATGTGCTATGTTATACATAAATGTTCAGAGATTAAATTTTTCCGATTGGTTTCAGCCTTTCTAAATTTCTTTATCAAAAATATACAAAATCCTTTTATTAAAATTATAAAGCTAGTGGAGATCACTAATCGTTCAAGAATTGCGTTACAGGTCTCCTGGTCTCAGCCCACTTATCATAAACATTTAGTCTGAACACAACAGATATACATGTGCTGCCTTTTTTTATAAATATACTAAAGTAGCTAGTGGAGACTCACATAAATCGTTAAGTTGGTGTTTCCACGTCTCCTGCGTCTGTCACCACTTATCATAAACATTAGTCTCGAACAAAAAATATCATGTGCGCCTTTTTTTAAGATATACAAAAGTAGCTAGTGGAGACTCACAAAATCGTTCAAGATGTTGGCGTGTTACCAGGTCTCCTGCGTCTGTCAGCCACTTATCATAAAATTAGTCTCGAACACACGAAATACATTTCTTTTTTTTATAAAATATCAAAGTAGCTTGGAGACTCACATAAATCGTTCAAGGAATTGGCGTGTTACCAGCGTCTCCTGCTCTGTCACTTATATAAAATTTTAGTCTCAAACAAGAATAACATGTGCTTTTTATTATTCAAAAATATGCTAATAGCTCGTTAGACATGACGTTTAAGATTTTGCTCACCAATTTTTTATTTGACAAATAAATAATATTCGAAATAACAAGAAATAAAGTGGCTTTTTAATATCTAAGTAGTTGTCGTGCTATAGTCCTCAGAATGTTGCACATTTCTCTTTTAAAAAACACTTATAACTTATTTTTATAAAAAATATAAGTGCGTTTTTTTAAAAATTTTCAAAGTTCTGCGGACCATCACATTGTTTAAATATTGTTTTAAATAAATCGTTCATAATTAAATTTTAATTCGAAACAAGAGTACGTCTATTTTTAAATTAGTTACACTATTCTTTAAAATTCAAACTAGTATTTTAAATTCTAAGTTCTAATTTAAAGCCCTCTCTGCTTTTAACATTATTGAAAATAATATTTATATATTTAATTGCTTAATTCAAATGGGACACTTCAGTGCTTTATTGCAGAAATCTTAAGAACGAGCTTTAAATTAAATTTTACCCTGTTAATTTCATTTTCAACAATAGTTAAATAAGTTATGGGTCATTATTAATTTAGTCCACATAACTAATTTTAAAACGTAACTTGATATTGTAAAGGTTCCCCTTTTAAATTTATAAGCTCTACGTTAATAATTCCGTATACTATATGAAAGAAGGCTCCTAAATAATCTTTAGGCCGTAATTTTACAAGACTTAAAAAAAATGTTTCGTAAATCTTAAATTTATTTCCCGTTCATGCTGTTTAAAATTATATAAACATAGTGAAACATAATGTGTTTTGTCCTCATCCTAGAAACTACATAAATTTTAGTTGCAAATTCATTTCTGTTTAATACATCAAAATATAGTCTCCAAATTAAGTGTGTTTTAGTTCTCTAAACTATTATAATATAGTTGAAGAGATTGGCGTTTAATTCCTTCACACTCCAAATTCTCAAACACGAGTACAAGTCTTTTTACTTTAAAGTAGTATCAAATGTTACATATTGCTGATCCGTACTGTCTGTAACTCATATCTAAAATTAGTTGACACATTATGTGTTTTTTATCCATTTAGTGAATCACATAAATTTAACGAATCGGTTCGCCTTTCAATCTATAATTAGATCACAACGAATATTTGTGTTTTTTATTAATATAAATAATTGAGATCACTAAGTTCAAATGTGGTTTAAGTTCTCGGTTGAGACTAATAAATTTAGACACGATTCATTGCGTTAATAATCATATATAGATACAAATCAGGTATTACTTTTAAGGTTTCGTGTTCACCTATCTAAATTTTCACCAGTTTCCCTTTTTAATATATAAAATAGATCAAAGAGAGATATGGCGTTTAAGGTTTCGTTTTAGCACTATCTAAATTTAGCTTAACAGTTATATTTCTTTTTTTAATATAAAAGTTAGGTGCATATCGTTCAAATAGGGTGTTCAGCTCCTCTGTAAACTTCTTAACATTTAGTATCACAACTATATATTTGTTTATATAAGTATATAGTAGTAGTGGAAATTCTCAAGGTTTCTCCGTCCTGCGTGTACACTTCATCTTTGATCAACAAGATTATACAGCTTTTTATATAGATATTATAGTAGTAAAAATGAGATGTTCGTGTTTCTTCTGTTCAGTTCAAAATTTAATACAATATAGTTTTTATAGTAATATATTAAAGTACTAGGGGGACTCAAAAATGTTAAAGTTTTTGTTTACCGCGTTTCCCCCCGCGTCAACCCCCTTTTCATAAAATTTTTTGTTGAACACAACGATTTTACATGTGCTGCTTTTTTTTAAAAAAAATCAAAATAGCTAGGGGGAACCCCCATAAATCGTTCAAGGGATTTGGGGGTTTTCCCCGTTCCCCCTCTGTCCCCATTACATAAAATTTTAGTTTGAACACAAAAAAATATCATGTCCCCTTTTTTTAAAAAAAATTAAAACAAAATACTATGGAGACTCACATAAATTTGTTAAAGATTTTGGGGTGTTCCCGGCTCCTCGTCTTTTTCAACCACTTATCATAAAATTTTAGTTCGAACACAACAAATATAATTTCTTTTTTTAAAAAAATAACAAATAGCTGTGGAGACTCCCAAAAACTTTTTTAAAAATGTTGGGTGTTTCCCCCGGGTTCCCGTCTTACACCTTATCATAAACTTTTTGTTCGAACAAAAAAAAAAAAAATAATACAAAATTTGGGGCTTTTTTTTTAAATTTAAAATTAAAAACCTTTTTTTTTTAAAAAAACTTTGTGGGGAATCCATTAAAATTTTTAAATATTGGGGTTGGGGTTTTCCATTTTCCTTTTTCGTTCTTTTTTTTGTAACCTAAAATTAAATTTTTTTTTAAAAATTTTTAAATTTTTTGAACCCCAAGGAAAATTTCTTGGTTTTTTATATAAAAAATACCAAAAGTTTGTGAGATCACATTTAAAGTTAAGGGTTTTTGGGGTTACCACTTCCCCCTTTTTCGTTTCACAAAAACAAAAATTTTAGTTCAAACCCCAAGAAATAATTTTGCTGTTTTTTTTTTTAAAAATACTAAAGTAGTATGGGACTCACCCTAATGTTCAAGGGGATTTGGGTTTACCGGTCCCCCTTGTCAACCCCTTATCATAAACATTTTATTTTCGGAAACACAAATAAATTGTTTTTTTTATAAAAAATATAAAAAATAGCTAGTGGAGACTAAAAAATCTTCAAGGGGGAATTGGGGGTGTTTCCCCCGCCTCCCCTTCTCTTTTTTCCCCAAAAATTTATTATTTTTAAATTTCAATTTTAAGTTTTTAAAATTCCCCCCAACAAAAAAAAAACCGGAAAAAACTATACAAAGTTTCGGTTTTTTAAAATTAAATTTTTTCTCAATTTGGGTTTTTTTGCTAGTGGGACCAAAAATTTTGGTTTTAAGTTGGGGCTTTGGGTTTTCCAGGGTTTTTTTGCGATGTCGCCCCCAAATTTTTTATTTTTAAAAATTTTTTGTTGAACCAACAGATATACATGGGGTTTTTTTTTTAAATAAATATACTCAAAATAGTGGGGACCCTAAATCGTTCAAGGATTTGGCTGTTTCCAGGGGTCTCCTCGTCGTCAACCCTTTTCATAAAATTTTGGGTTTAACACAACAATATCATGTCTGTTTTTTTTTAAAAAAATCTCAAAATTCTAGTGGGGAAATAATAAATCGTTCAAGGGATTTGGGGTTTAAAACCTCTCCTCGTCTGCAAACCCCTTATATAAAATTTTATTCAACACAACGGGTTTTAAAACCCCCTTTTTTTTTAAATATACCAAAAATGTAGTGGGGACCATAATTTGTTTTAAAAATTTGGGGGTTTCCACGTCTCCTGCTTTTGTCAGCCCTTTTTCATAAACATTTTTGTTGAACAAACGGGAAAACATTGCTTTTTTTTTAAGTTTTCTTAAAATAGCTGTGGGGACTCACATAAATCGTTTAAAAGGGTGTTTGGGGTTTTCCCCTTCCTGGGTTTTTAACCCCCTTACATAAACTTTTAGTCTCAACACAAAAAAGATAACATTTCTGTTTTTTTTTTTAAAAATTAACAAAGTATGTTAGACTCACAAACGTTTAAGGGGGTTGGGGTGTTACCAGCTCTCCGCGTCTGGGCAAACCCCTTTCATTAAAAAATTTTTGAAAAACCCAAAATATAACCTTGCCCTTTTTTTTAAAAAAAAATAAACAAAATAGCTTTGGGAGTCCATAAATCGTTCAAAAAAGTTGGGGTGTTCCAGGGTTTTGGGCGGCAACTACTTTTAAACATTTGTCTAAAAAAACCAAAAATATACATTTGCCTTTTTTTTAAAAAAAATAAACAAAGTATTGGGAAACACATTTAAAACGTTCAAGGATTTGGCCCTGCCCCCTTCCCCGCGCTGTCAGCCCCTTAAAATTTAAAAATTTTTGTTCGAACCCCAATGAAAATGTGGTTTTACAAATTCAAGTACGCTGTATCACATTTCTCAAGATTTGCGTTAATTTTAACACACTTATTAAATATTTAAAGTTCACACAAGATAAGTGACTTTATTAAATATTCAGAGTATCGAGACTCCTTTCAACCTTATTAAAATTTATCTCAATAACGATCTTATTTTTAAAATATTAGATGACCAATAATTGATATAATTTTCAAAGTAATTCTAACACTTCATACTTTAGATAAATTCAAAGATATGATACAATGTCTTTTTTTTTTTATATAAAATAGTATACTCAAACACTAATAATGGTTTTTCAATCAACATGGTTTAAGACTCAATTTAGTTGAAGTGGTAATATATTTCTTCGACTCATATATTTAATTTAAAAATATTAACTTGCTTTAAAATATATAAATCTGTAGAATCCATAATGTCAAGGATTATTATTTACAGTTCTCATTCCTCTTATAAAATATATTAACACGAATAAATCGTTTTAAATATAAATATTTGAGCCAAAAGCGTTCAAAATTTGCGTTTTCACGTTTCTAATTTATCAATAATTTATTGAAACTATACTTTTTTTATATATACAAATGTTGGATTCTAATTCTTTTACACTTATTGTAACACTAAAATTGTTTTAAAAGAATATCAGTCTTTTTAAAACTCAAAGGTGGGTCACTATCGTTAATTCACTTTATCAACTTCACAATTTTGTAAAATCAGCTTTATAAACAATGTGCTAATTTTGCTGTACCCTGTTTAAATAACTTTAAAAATTGTTTAATCGAGTCTTATCAAATGCTTCGCCTCTGCTTTAAATTTAGTGACACTATCGTTTTAATTATAGTCTGGGTCAATTTAATTTCGATCAGGTTCATGTTTTTTATAAAATTATCGTACAAACAATAATTGATTTGTTTACATTCATGCTGTAATCATTATAAATGTTTCGACCTCGAATACTTTAATTTATAGAAACCAAATATATGTCTATTTAAATTTAGTGTAGGTCCCTAATGTTCAAAATTTTGTTCCGTTCGTCTTATAATAAATGCTGAACACTATCTTATTTATTACATTTGAACTTATAAAGTGCTTGCGTTTAAAATATTAGCACACAATTTGTTAACTCGTATAATAATATTCAAGTATGTTTTTTAATACATACATATCGCAGGATATCGTCTTTTCACTATACATATAAGATAGTTTTTAATTATCAAAAATTTAAAGGTACAGCTTTTTATTATAATAGTGACAAGAATTCTTATTTGTACATAATATTGAACGTTTTTTAATAATTGCCAAAGTAATTGTTTCATTCGCTGTACCCTATAATGATGCGTTTTACAAACGGTCTCCTGCGTCTCACCTTATCATAATTAGTCTGAAACAAGAATTGTTTTTTAATATATATATGTGGACACATATGTCAAGATTGCGGTACAGGTCTCGTCTGTAACTCAAATTAGTTGACAAGATATAATGTGTGTTTTAAATATCAAGTACTAGTGGACACTAATGTTAGGATTGGCGTTCCGGTTCGGTCGTCACCTTTCAAAAATTGTCGACACAATTAATGCTTTTTTTAAATATAGTCTATGGAGACAATAATGTAGATTTGGCGTGTCGTCTGTCTGTACCACTTCAAATTAGTCTCGAAACAAGATATGTCTGTTTTTAAATATATCAAAGTGTAGTGGTAATAATGTTAGTGGCGTGTCGTCTGTGTACATTAAAAATTAGTCGACAAAATTACTGTGCGTTTTAAAATATCAAAGTCTATGGGACACATAATGTCAGGATGCGGTCAGTCTCTGTTGTCTCACTTATCAAAATTTAGTTCGACAACATACATGTGCTTTTTTTAAAATTATCAGAGTATGGGACTCAATGTAGGATGGGTGTCCGTCTCTGTCTGTACACTTAATAACTTGTTGAACACAATAACATGTGTTTTAATAATCTAGTAGCTTGAACTACATAATTAAGATTGGCGTGTCGTCTGGTTGTCACATTCAAATTGTACACAAATTATGTGTTTTTTAATTAATAGTATGACACTATTAGGATTGGTGTTCCGGTCTCCTGTCTGTCCATATAAATTAGTTCGAACACACGATATAATGCTGTTTTAAATATATCAAGTAGTATGGACAATATGTAGATTGTGTTCGGTTCTGTTTCACATTTCAAAATGTCGATAGTTCGACACAACGAGATATACATGTGTGTTTTTTATAAAATATACTAAGTAGCTATGGAGACTCACATAAATGTTCAGAGATTTGGCGTGTTACCAGGTCTCCTGTCTGTCACCACTTATCATAACATTTAGTCTCGAACACACGATATAATGTGCTGTTTTTATATAAATATCTAAGTGTATGGGACTCACATAAATCGTTCAGGATTGGCGGTCCAGCTCTCCTGGTCTGTCAACCACTTATCATAACATTTTAGTTCGAACACAGAGATATACATGTCGTTTTTTATAAATACTAAGTAGTTGGAGACTCATAAATCGTTCAAGAGATTTGGGTGTTCCAGCGTCTCTGCGTCTGTCAGCACACTTATCTAAACATTTTAGTCTCGAACACAACGAGATATACATGTGCTGTTTTTTTATAAAATATACTCAAAGTAGCTAGTGGAGACTCACATAAATCGTTCAAGAGATTTGGCGTGTTACCAGCGTCTCCTGCGTCTGTCAGCCACTTATCATAAACATTTAGTCTCGAACACAACGAGATATACATGTGCTGCCTTTTTTTATAAAATATACTCAAAGTAGCTAGTGGAGACTCACATAAATCGTTCAAGAGATGTTGGCGTGTTACCAGCGTCTCCTGCGTCTGTCAACCACTTATCATAAACATATTAGTCTCGAACACAACGAGATATACATGTGCTGCCTTTTTTTATAAATATAATCAAAGTAGCTAGTGGAGACTCACATAAATCGTTCAAGAGATGTTGGCGTGTTACCAGCGTCTCCTGCGTCTGTCAGCACACTTATCATAAACATTTTAGTCTCGAACACAACGAAATATACATGTGCTGTTTTTTATATAAGATATACTCAAAGTAGCTAGTGGAGACTCACATAAATCGTTCAAGAGATGTTGGCGTGTTTCCGTCTCCTGCGTCTGTCAGCCACTTATCATAAACATTTTAGTCTCGAACACAACGAGATATACATGTGCTGTTTTTTTAAAAATATACTCAAAGTAGCTAGTGGAGACTCACATAAATCGTTCAAGAGATGTTGGCGTGTTACCAGCGTCTCCTCGTCTGTCAATCACTTATCATAAACATTTTAGTCTCGAACACAACGAGATATACATGTGCTGTTTTTTATATAAATATACTCAAAGTAGCTAGTGGAGACTCACATAAATCGTTCAAGAGATGTTGGCGTGTTCCAGCGTTTCCTGGTCTGTCACCACTTATCATAAACATTTAGTCTCGAACACAACAGAATACATGTGCTGCTTTTTTTAAATATAATCAAAGTAGCTAGTGGAGACTCACATAAATCGTTCAAGAGATGTTGGCGTGTTCCACGTTCCTGGTCTGTCAGTTTTTTTTTTTTTTTTTTTTTTTTTTTTTTTTTTTTTTTTTTTTTTTTTTTTTTTTTTTTTTTTTTTTTTTTTTTTTTTTTTTTTTTTTTTTTTTTTTTTTTTTTTTTTTTTTTTTTTTTTTTTTTTTTTTTTTTTTTTTTTTTTTTTTTTTTTTTTTTTTTTTTTTTTTTTTTTTTTTTTTTTTTTTTTTTTTTTTTTTTTTTTTTTTTTTTTTTTTTTTTTTTTTTTTTTTTTTTTTTTTTTTTTTTTTTTTTTTTTTTTTTTTTTTTTTTTTTTTTTTTTTTTTTTTTTTTTTTTTTTTTTTTTTTTTTTTTTTTTTTTTTTTTTTTTTTTTTTTTTGTCTCGAACACAACAAATATACATGTGCTGTTTTTTATATAAATACTAAAGTAGCTATAAAACTCACATAAATCTTCAAAGATGTTGGCGTGTTTCCAGTGTCTCCTGCGTCTGTCAACTCACTTATCATAAACATATTAGTCTCGAACACAACGAGATATACATGTGCTGTTTTTTATATAAGATACACTCAAAGTAGCTAGTAGACTCACATAAATCTTCAAGAGATGTTGCGTGTTCCGTCTCCTGCTCTGTCAACCATTATCATAAACATTTTAGTCTCGAACACACGAAAAACATGTGCTGTTTTTTATATAAGATACTCAAAGTAGCTAGTGAGACTCACTTAATTGTTAAGATGTTGGCGTGTTACCAGGTTCCCTTTGTCTGTAACTCACTTATCAAAAATATTAGTCTCGAACACAACGAGATATACAGTGCTGTTTTTTTATAAAATATACTCAAAGTAGCTAGTGAGACTCACATAAATGTTAAGGATTGGCGTGTTACCAGGTCTCCTTGTCTGCAACTCACTTATCAAAACATTTAGTTCGAAACAACAATATACATGTCTGTTTTAAAATATATCAAAGTAGCTAGTGAGACTCACATAATCTTAAGATTGGCTGTTCCCGCTCCGGTCGTCACCACTATCATAAACATTTTAGTTCGAACACAACGAGATATACATGGCTGTTTTTTAATAAGATATACTCAAATAGCTAGTGGAGACTAATAATTAGGTGTGGCGTGTTACCAGTTCCTGTCTGCCCACTTTCATAAACTTTTAGTTCGAAAACGAGATATACATGGCTGTTTTTAATAAATATACTCAATGTTGGAGATCACATAAATCGTTAGAGTTTGGCGGTTCCGCGTCTCCTTCTGTCACACACTATCATAAAATTTATCTCGAACAACAGATAACATTGCCTTTTTATAAATATATCAAAGTAGCTAGTGGAGAACATAAATCTTAAGGTATTGGCGTGTACGCGTCTCCTGCTCTGTCAGCCACTTATCTAAACATTTTAGTCTCGAACCACAAATATAATGTGCTCTTTTTTTTTAAATATATCAAAGTAGTAGTGAGATACATAAATCGTTCAAGCGTATTGGTTTACACGTCCTCGTTGTCATCACTATCTAACATTGTTCGAAACAAAATATACAGGCTGTTTTTTTAAAGTATTCAAGAGCTAGTGGAGACTCACATAAATCTTCAGATTGCGTGTTCCACTCTCCTGCGCTGTAACTACTTAATAAACATTTAGTTCGAACACACGTATAACATGTGCTTTTTTAATAAGATAACTCAAAGACGTGGAACACATAATCGTTCAAGAAATTGGCGTGTTCCCGCTCCTGCTCTTCACCACTTATATAACATTTTAGTTCGAACACACGAGAAACATGTCTGTTTTTTAAAAATACTCAAATAGCTATGGAGACACTAAATGTCAAGGTTTGGCGTTTCCACGTTCGCTCTTCAGCACTTTCATAAACTTTTAGTAACGAACACAACGAGAATACATGTGTGTTTTTTATATAAGATATACTAAAGTAGCTAGTGGAGACTCACATAAATCGTTCAAGAGATGTTGGCGTGTTTCCCGCGATCCTGCGTCTGTCAGCCCACTTATTCATAAACTTTTAGTCTCGAACACAACAAGATATACAGTGCTGTCTTTTTTTTTAAATATAATCAAGTAGCTAGTGGAGACTCACATAAATCGTTCAAGGATGTTGGCGTGTTACCGCGTCTCCTGCGTCTGTCACTCACTTTATCTAAACATATAGTCTGAACACAACAAGATTTTACATGTGCTGTCTTTTTTTAAAAATATAATCAAAGTAGCTAGGGAGACTCAATAAATCGTTCAAGAGATGTTGGCGTGTTACCAGCGTCTCCTGCGTCTGTCAACTCACTTATCATAAACATATTAGTCTCGAACACAACAATATACATGTGCGCCTTTTTTTATAAAATATTCAAAGTAGCTAGTGGAGACTCACATAAATCGTTTATATAAAGTAGAGTGGAATCACTAAATCTTCAAGGATTTGGGTTCGCGTCTCTGGTCTGTCAGTCCATTATATAACTTTGTCGAACACAACGAGATATAATGTGCTGTTTTTATAGATATATAAGTAGAGTGGGACTCACTAAATGTTCAAGAAGTTGGCGTGTTCCGTCTGTGGTTGTAATCACTTATCAACATTAGTCTCACACAACGAGATTATGGCCTTTTTTTATAAATATATAAAGTACTAGTGGAGACTCAATAAATCGTCAAGAATTTGGCGTGTTCAGCGTCCTGCGTGTTCACTATCATAAACTTTAGTTCGAACAACGGAATACTTGTGTTTTAAAATATAGATATACTTAAAGTGCTGGAACTAATAATCGTCGAGATTTGTTTTTACTTTGTTGTTCTGTCATCCTTTTACATTTAGTCATCGAAAACATTTTTTGTGCTTTTTTTTATTTAGATATTAAAGTATTATAACACATAACTGTTAATAAGTTGTGTTTAGCTTTTATTCTTCAACCTTTTAATATTATTAAACCGGATTATGTTGTTTTTTAAAAAAGATTTTCTAAAGATTGCTACATAAACGTTAAGATTTGGTTTTGGTTCTGTTCCCCATTTTTCTCATAAAATTTTGTTCAACCAACGATATTGATCTTTTTTTTTATAAAAATATAATAAACATGACTAATTAATTTAGAGATTAGCCGTTTTTCCGGTCTTGTTGTATTATTTAAAATATTGTATTGAACAAAAACAAAATGCTTTTTTAAAAAAAATATTATTCAAGACTGTGAGGGGGGGGGGGGGGGGGGGGGGGGGGGGGGGGGGGGGGGGGGGGGGGGGGGGGGGGGGGGGGGGGGGGGGGGGGGGGGGGGGGGGGGGGGGGGGGGGGGGGGGGGGGGGGGGGGGGGGGGGGGGGGGGGTTTTTTTAAAAAATATACAAAAAACTATGGAGATCACTAAAACGTTCAAAGGGTTTTTCGGTTTTTTGGTTCCCGGTCTGTCACCATTTTATAAAATTTTAGTTTCCCCAAACCCAAAAGAGATATACATGTCGTTTTTTTTTAAAAAATAAAAAGTGCTATGGAGATCATTTAAAACGTTAAGGATTTGGGTTTTTCCGCGTCTCCCGGTCTGTCAGCCATTTTTATAAAATTTAGTTCACCCCAACCCGGAAACCTGTTTGTTTTTTATTAAATATACAAAATAGCTAGGGAGTTTACATAAACGTTTAAAGTTTGGCGTGTTTCCAGGTCTCCCGGTCTGTAATACTTACATAACAATTAGTCTGAACACAAAAGGAAAAAAATTTGTTTTTTAAATAAGATATACTAAAGTGCTATTTGGGGACTCACTTAAATTTTAGAGATTTGGCGGTTTTTCAGGTTCTCCTTTCTGCAACCCCTTATCAAAAATTTAGTTCAAAAAAACCGGGAAAATTGTTTTTTTTATTAAAAAATACTCAAAGTACTAGTGGAGCCACTAAATCGTTCAAGAGTATTGGCGTGGGTTCCGCGTCTCCCCCCCTTGTAACCCCTTATCATAAAATTTAGTTCAAAAACCCAAAGAGAACCCTTTGTTTTTTTTTAAATATACTCAAAGTCTAGTGGGACCACATTAATTTGTTAAGAATGTGGCGTGTTACAGGTTTCCTTTGTCTGTCAATCATTATCACAAAAATATAGTCTCGAAAACAAAGATATAATGTGCTGTTTTTTATAAAAAAAAATATAAGTAGCTAGTGGAGCCCAAAATAAATCGTTCAAGCGAATTGGCGTGTTACCAGGGGCTCTGCGCTGTCAGTTTCCCCTTTTATAAAATTTTAGTCTCAACACAACGAGATATAATGTGTGTTTTTTTAAATAAGATATACTCAAAGTAGCTATTGGAGATACATTAATTGTTTAAGAATCGGGTGTTTTCCAGGGTTTTCTTTGTCTGTCAAAAACTTATCACAAAAAATTGTTCGAAAAAACGAGATATACTGTGCTGCCTTTTTTTATAAAAAATTTCTCAAAGTAGCTGTGGAGACTAACATAAATTTGTCCAAGCGATATTGGGGTGTTTTCAGCGTTTTCCGCGTCTGTCAGTCCACTTTTCATAAATTTTGCTCGAACACAACGGTATTTCATGTGCTGTTTTTAAATAAAAAATACTCAAAGTAGTATTGGAGATCACATTAAAAGTTGAAGAGTGCTGGCGTGTTTCCGGTTCTCCTTTTTTGTCAACTCATTATCACAAAAAATTTAGTCTCGAACACAACGGAAAATTACTGTGCTTTTTTTAAAAAATATACTAAAGTAGTAGTAGAGTAAAAAAATCGTCCAAAGGGTATTGGGTGTTACCTGTCTCCCCCCGGTTTTAACCACTTATAAAAAAAATTTATCTCGAAAACAACGAATATACATGTGCTTTTTTTTTAAAAAAGAAAACTAAAAGTAGCTATGGAGTTAATAAATGTTAAGAGATTTTGGGGTGTTCCGGTCTCCCGGGCTGTAATCCCCTTTCAAAAAATTTAGTTGAACACAAGAGTAACATGTGCTTTTTTTTTTAAAAAAATATACTTAAAATACTAGTGGAGTACATTAATTGTTAAGGATTGGGGTTACCAGGTTTTCTCGTCTGCAAACTTTCCAAAAAAATTTGTCCGCAAACGTTAAAGGCTTTTTTTTTTATAAAATAAAAAAGTAGCTATGGACCCCATAAACTTTTAAGGATTTGGCGGTTTTTCCGGTCCCTTGTAGAACATTATCAAAAAATTTAGTTCAAACAAGAGTAACCTGTTGTTTTTTAAAAAATTAAACAAAGTAGTTGGAGATAATTAAAAAGTTAAAAAGATTGGCGGTTTACGTCTCCGGGCTGCACCATTATCAAAAAAATTTTGTTCCAAACAAAAGAAAATGTTGTTTTTTTTAAAATATAAACCAAAGTGTAGTGGGGACTACATAAAACTTTTTAAAAAGGGTTTGGGGTGTTACCGGTCTCCTCGTCTGTCACCACTTATATAAAAAATTTTTTGTCTCGAACCCAAAAAGAAATTGGCTGTTTTTTAAAAAAGAAAAATCAAATACTATGGGGATCACATTAATTTTAAGAATGTTTGGGTGTTCCAGGGTTTTTTTTCTGTCAAAAAATATATAAAAAACATTTTTGTCCGAAAAACACGAGATATACTGTGTGTTTTTTTAAAAAAATACCAAAGAGTATGGAATACTAATCGTCCCAAAAATTGGGTGTTACCACGTTCCTGCGTTGTAACTACTTATAAAACTTTAGTCTAACAACGAGAATAAAATGTGCTTTTTTTTAAAAATATAACCAAAAATAGTGGAGTCACATAAAAGTTTAAAAATTTTGGGTTTCCCCCGTTTCCCCCCGGGCTGTAGCCATTTTTAAACATTTAGTTCAAAACAACGAGATTACATTGCTGTTTTTTTTTTAAAAAAGATATACTAAGTGCTAGGGAGTCACATAAAATTGTTAAGAGATTTTGGTGTTTCCGGTTTTCCGTCTGCAACCATTACCAAATTTGTTCAAAACCCAAAGGAAACGTGTGTTTTTTATAAAAAACCAAAGTAGCATGGGCCACTAAATCTTTTAAGGAAATTTGGCGGTTACCAGGTTCCCTTTTTTGAATCACTTATCAAAAAAAAAACAAAAAATTTTTTTTAGTTTTCGAACAAACGGATATAAAAATTTTTGCTGGTTTTTAAAATAAAAAAACTCAAATGCTATTTGGGACCAATTAATTGTTAAGAGATTGGGTGTTCCAGGTTCTCCTTTGTCTGTAACTACTTTTACAAAATTTTAGTTCGAAACAACGAGATTAATGGCTTTTTTTTTAAAATTTACTAAAGTTCAGTGGGCAATAAAAACGTCAAAAGGGTTTTGGGTGTTTCCCCCGTTTCCTCGCGTAAATCCCCCTTACATAAAATTTTTCTCGAAAACCAAAGAGTATACTTGCTGGTTTTTTTAAAAAAAAATATACTCAAAGTAGCATGGAGACCCCAAATTAAAATTTTTGAAGAGATGCTGGCGTGTTAAGGGTTTTCCTTTGTCGCAACCACTTTCAAAAAATATTTTCCCAAAACACAAAGAATATACATTGTTTTTTTTTATAAAAATATACTAAAAAAGTAGTGGGCTAATAATTTGTTCAAGCGATATTGGCGTGTTACCCGCGTTCCTGGTCTGCAGTCCATTATCTTAAAAATTTTTGTCTCGAACACAACGAGATATACTGTTGTTTTTTTTAAAAAAATTATCAAAGTACTATTGGGGCTACATTAATTGTTTAAGAGATGTGGGGTGTTAAGGTTCTTTCCTTTGTCTGTCATCACTTATCAAAAAATATTAGCTCGAACACAACGGATTTTAAAGGCTTTTTTTTTAAAATATCTAAAAATAGCTTTGGGGGTCCCTAAAAAGTTAAGGTTTGGGGGTGTTAAGGGTCTCCGGGCTGTTCATTATCAAAACATTTAGTTCGAACACAAAGAGTATAATGTTTTTTTTTAAAAGAAAAACTAAAGTAGCTATGGAGCTCAATTAATTGTTAAAAATTTGGGTGTTACCCGGTTTCCGTCTGTAATCACTTTTCAAAAATTTAGTTTGAAAAAAAGAGTATACTGTGTTTTTTTTATAAATATATAAAAAATAGCTATGGACAATTAATGTTAAGGATTTGGGGTGTTACCAGGTCTCCCCGGGCGTAATCCTTTAAAAAATTTTCTCGAAACAACAGTATACAGTGCTTTTTTTTAAAAAAAATATACTAAATAGCTAGGAGCCACATAAATGTTAAAGATTTGGCGTGTTACGGTTTTCCCGTCTGTAAATCATTAAAAAAATTTAGTTGAAACAACGAGATTACATGTGCTGTTTTTTTAAAAAAATATACTAAAAATAAAAATTTGGGACCACATTTAAAAGTTAAGATGTTGGGTGTTACCGCGTTTTCCTGGTCTGTCCACTTATATAAACATTTTGTCTCGAACCAACAGAATACATGTGCTGTTTTTTTTTTAAAATAAATCAAAGTAGCTTTGGAACCACTAAATCTTCAAGAGTTTGGCGTGTTCCGCTCCCTGGTTGTCACCCATTATAAAATTTTGTTCGAAACCCCAGATATAATGTGGTTTTTTTATAAAATATTAAAGTATATGGAGACCACAAAAAACTTCAAGGATTTGGGGGTTTCCCGGTCCCCTGCGCTGTCGCCATTATCATAAAATTTTAGTTCAACCACAGAAAATTTTGTTTTTTATAAATATATAAAGATAGTGGAGTCACAAAATTTTCAAGGATTTGGGGGTTCCCGGTCTCCCGCGTCTGTCAGCCCTTTATAAACTTTGTTAAAAACACGAGAAAATTTTGGTTTTTTAAAAAATATACTCAAAGAGTTGTGGAGATCAATAATCGTTCAAGAATGTTGGCGGTTCCCCCGGGGTTCTGGTCGTCAAAAACCCCTTATATAAACTATTAGTTCGAAAACAACGAGATAAATGGCGTTTTTTAATAAGATATACCCAAAAATGCGGGGGAATCACAAATCGTTCAAGAGTTTGGGGTTTTTCCGGTTCCCGGTCTGTCAGCACATTATCTAAATTTTATAAAAAAGAAAAACTGTTTTTTTAAATTTAAATATCCAAAGTGTAGTGGGACCACTAAAATGTTCAAGAGTTTTGGGTTTTCCGCGTCTCCCGGTCTGCAGCACATTTTTTAAAAAATTTTAGTTCACACAACTGAAAACTGTTGTTTTTTATAAATAAAAAGTAGCTAGGGGTACTAAAAGTCAAGAGATTTCGGTTTCCGCGTCTCCCCGTCGAGCCACTTTATAAACATTTGTCTCGAAAAAAAGAATAAATTGCTTTTTTTTAAAAAATATCAAAGTGCTTTTGGAGACTACATTAATTTAAGAGATGTTTGGGGTGTTCCTTTTCCCTTTTCTGTTCAACCCCTTATCAAAAATTTTTCCGAAACAACGGGTAATGTGCTTTTTTTTTTAAAAATTAAACCAAAATAGCTGGGAGCACAAAATCGTTCAAGAATTGGGGTGTTTTTCCAGCGTTTCCCGCGTCTGAAGTTTTTTCAAAAATTTAGTCTGAACACAACGAGTATACATGGCTTTTTTTTAAAAAAATTATTAAAAAACTAGGGAGCTCACATTAAAAGTTTAGGAATTTTGGGTGTTTTACGGGCTCCTGGGCTGTACCCTTTAAAAAATTTTGTCTCGAACAAAAAGATAACATGTGCTTTTTTTTTATAAAATATACTAAAAATGCTAGTGGGGTACATAAATGTTTAAGGAATTTTTGGGTGTTTTTGGCCCCCTGGTTGTCACCATTAATTTTAAATTTTTGTCTCGAAAAAAGGAAAATACATGTGCTTTTTTTAATAAGATATACTAAAAATAGCTATGGAGACCACTAAAATTTAAGAATTTTGGGGGTTCCAGGTTCCCCTTGGTCTGTCCCAACATATCAAAAATATTTTGTTAAAACAACGAGAAACTTTTTTTTTTATTAAAATATACTAAAGGTGTGGAACTACAAATCGTTCAAGTTTTGGCGGTTCCAGCTCCTGGTTCTGGGCCCACTTATCATAAATTTTGTTCAAAACAAGAGAAAACATTTGTTTTTTAAAAAAATTACTAAAAATATATGGGACCCATAATGTTAAAGAGTTTGGGTGTTCGGTTTTCCTTTGCTGTAACATTATAAAACATTTTAGTTCGAACACAAGGTTACATGTTTCTGTTTTTTTATTAAAAATTTCTAAAAATAGTAGTGGAGACTAAAAAAAA
This sequence comes from Homalodisca vitripennis, assembly GCF_021130785.1. NCBI lineage: Eukaryota > Metazoa > Arthropoda > Insecta > Hemiptera > Cicadellidae > Homalodisca > Homalodisca vitripennis. The sequence continues at coordinate 18,282 of NW_025776972.1, forward strand.
AATCGTCAAGGATTTGGGGGTGTTCCCGCTCCCGGTCTGTAAAATTATATAAAAATTTTAGTCTCGGGAAAACAAAGAGATAAAACATGTGCTTTTTTTAATAAGTATACTAAAGTAGCTTGGGAAACCCATTAAAAAGTTAAGAATTTGGGTGTTACCGTTCCCGTCTGAAACCACTTACAAAATTTAGTCTGAAAACCCAAAGAAATATACATGTTTTTTTTTTTAAAAAATATTTTAAAAAACTATGGAGATCACTAAAAGTTAAAGAATTGGTGTTTTCCAGGTCTCCTTTGGGTTTTTATCCCCCTTTTAAAATTTTGTTTGAACCCCAAGAGTATACATGTGCTTTTTTTAATAAGTATATAAAAGTACTATGGAGTCCATAATTTGTTTTTTTGGTTTGGGGTGTTTTCCCCCCCCGTCTCCCCGGGCTGTACCATTTTAAAAAAATTTAGTCTCGAAACAAAAAATTTCATGTGCTGTTTTTTTTAAAAAAATATATCAAAAAGTAAATGGAGACTCCCCAAAAAAAATTTAAAAATGTTGGGGTGTTTTCCCCGGGTCTTCCCGGGCTGTAAAACCCCTTTTAAAAATTTAGTCCGAAAACCCCGAGATAAAAATGGCTTTTTTTAAAAAATAAAACCTTCCCAAAAAAAACTAGTGGAACCCCAAAAAATCGTTAAAGAGTTTTCGTTTTTTCCCCCGTTTCCCGCGTCTGTCACCATTTATAAAAAATTTTTGTTCGAACCAACGGATATACATTGCTGTTTTTTTTTTAAAATTTTCAAAAATAGGGGGGGACCCCAAAAAAATCGTTAAAAAAAATGTTTTGGGGGGTTTTCCCCCCCTTTTTCCCCCCCTCTGTCAAAAACTTATAAAAAATTTTTGTCCGAAAAAAAAAAAACTGTCCCTTTTTTTTTTAAAAAAAAATAAAGTGCATGGGATCACATAAATCTTCAAGAATTTGGGGGGTTTTCCCCCCTTCCCGGGTTGTCCCCCCTTTCAAAACATTTTTGTTTCCCAAAAACCCAAAAAGTATAAGGGGCTGTTTTTTTAAAAAAATATTCAAAGTGTGGGAACCACATAAATCGTTTTAAAAATTTGGGTGTTTTTCCCCCCCCCCCTGCGTCTGTCACCCCTTATCATAAAATTTTTTTAAAAAACCCAAAAAAAAGGGTTTTTTTTTAAAAAAAACCCAAAAACCAGTGGGTTACTAAAAAATTTTTTTAAAGGGTTTGGGGGTTTCCCGTTTTCCCCCCGTCTGTAGTTCCCCTTTTTTTAAATTTAACTTTTTTTTAAATAAAAACAAAGAGGGGTAATTTAATTGGGTTTTGGGGGTTTTTTTTTAAATTAAAAAAATTTTCTCAAAAGTTGGTTTTTTTTTGTGGGTTTAAAAATTTTTAAAAATTTGGCGTGTTTTGGGTTTTGGTCTTAAAACCCCAAAAAAAACTTTTCCCCAAAACCCAACAGTTATAAAGGGGTTTTTTTTAAAAAATTTTAAAATTTTTAAAATTTTAAGGGGGAAGAACCTTTCAAAAATTTTTCCAAAAAAATATTGGGTTTTTTTAAAAAAAAACCCCGGGGCCTCCTTGGTTTTTCAGTTTTCCCTTTTTAAAAAATAAAAATTTTTTTGAAAAAACAAAAAATAAGTGGAAATTTTGGGGAAAAAAATTTTAAGGGTTGGGGGTTTTAAACCCTTTTTTAAATTTTAAAAAATTTGTCGAAAAAAAATAAGGCCCTTTTTTTTTTGTTTTTAAACATGGGGGCCCTGTAGAAATTATTTGATTTTAATTTTTATTACATTTTTATGTTTTCGTTTACTCGTCATATCTTCTTCTGTCAGTCTTAATTTATTGTCATCCGTAAATAACTTTAATCATTATATTTTTTGTATTGGTGACTTGAGTTTTTGAATTGAAGTTTTAGATATATTTTAACAGTGATTTCATACACCACAGTACTCAACTTAGTCTTAATATAATACGATATGTTTTAGTTTAGCCTATTTATTATCTTTTCTAACCTTGTGTTGGTTAGGAAATTTAATAGATTTTTATATTACGCGAGCGCATGTTTTGTATGTATTGTGTACCTTTATACCAAAATATAAGATCTCTTTTTGCTTAAAGGATTTTGTCTCCATTACTAGTTAAGTAAAGCGGCATTGTTTTTAATGTCATATATTAGGATTATTTATGGTGGTCATGTATTTCCCTAGCGATTTTTCTCTTATTGTATATTTTATAATAGTTAATCGTTTCAAAAGTTTTTCCAACTGGAATATTAGAAATACAATTTTTAATGGAAATTTTATATTTAGTCAAACATAAGGTACATTAAAACTAACCAAATGATCTATTATTAATTTTCCTTATGGTGGAGAATATATGACAAGCACGTTCTTCTGCGCGGATGCTTTAAATGTTGTAAATTTAAAATATGTTTAGGAAAATAAATAATTTGTTATTAATGAACTATTAAACAACAAAATAGGTGCTACATGTTTGTGGTAACAGAAATGGTGCAATAGAGTTTTGATGTGCTCAGAGGCACTTGTAGAGACAAAGTTCTCCACCACCATGAACATTGAATTCCCAACAAATGTCTTCATGGGTGTGGGAATATCTTTCTTAGATGTAAAACCCTTGGAAGTTCTGACTTCAGCATTTATTGTTCCATCATCTATCTAGCCATGTGTAAAAGTATTGATAGTTTACAGGATCCTGTAACAAATCTACCGAATTAATTTTGTATTAATTTATAGAATAGTCTACTTTACTTCAAAATTAATTTGTCAACATACTTATAATACTATTCGACATACCTTGTTTTAAGGAAAGAAGTGACACCAAAAATGTTTTAAACTAAGCCCGCCTGTATATAATGTATTGTAGTATATGAAGAAAAATTTCCAAAAAGTCTTCAACGTTGTTAACATTATTACTTGTAAACATTTACAACAAATCGGTATATCTTTAAGCTATAATTATTAGAAATGCCTTCATATTAAAAAGTACAGAATACGAGGTTAAACTTTTCATTAACTCGGCCGCTTAAAAGTTTGAGTGTCTCTAGTGTTAAGATAATTTACAAACTGAAGTCTTAAATATTCATTGAGATTTAGTTACCTTCATTCCGACTTCCAGACTCCACGATTATGTATAACGGCAAGTCTCACTTTCTGTTCCAGACTCTCTTTTACACTGAGTAGTTTATAACCAGTAATCATATAAAGCAAGGGTTTTAGTACTAATATAATATTAGGTAAGTCTTTATTTATATTGTTTATTATTTACTTTCCAAAACAATATCATAACAATATTTTATCCACCCTTAAAGTTCATAACAGCTTAGGTTGTCTATGGTATCGTTTTCAACTCGTGGTTTAAATTCAATTTTAATTCAAAATCAAGAGTAATGCTTATAGTATATCACAATTCTTCTTCGTTTATTATTTTGAATCTCCCCCCATGAATAATATCTAAACAAGTATTAATAATTTTTTAGATGATTTATTGTGAGAAAAGCTGTAAATTATGATTGTGAAATCTTGAATGTAATACATCACTAACCTTTAAAAAATTAACTATAATATGAAAGGTGTTTTAGAGATTATAATAATCATACTTAAATTTATCTTACTTAGACATTAAGCATGAATTTTAGGTTTTTACATATAAATCTATAGTTTGGATATGCGATTTGAATAATTTTCCAGTTTCCAAATTATTTTGTTTTATACACAAAGATCTTGGTTTTGGCACTAAACTTTATAGTCATAACAATGAGGTATAGTTTGTATAGAAATTATTATTTCATATTTTGAATTACAAAACCGCCAATAATCTGTGGATAATTTGAGTTGTATTTTATGTAGAGAATCAATGACTCTTGATGGAATTGCGCTGTTTGGATTGAACGAGAGGAATATGAGGTCTAAGCAATGGAATTTTATGTTGTGTATTAAAAGAGAGCCTTGCGTCTACGTCTGTCGATAAATGGAATTTTTATTTTTGTATTATAGGAAATCCTTATGAATTCTATAAACTTTTCAAGAAATGAAATTTTATTTCGTATAATGAAGCTGAGTGTGTGAGGAGCTAAGTTTTGTCAAGAAATGGAATTTTTTAACAAAGGAGAGTCTATGTGGCCTACACTTTTCGAGAAATGAATATTTATTTTGTGTAATAATGGATAACCTATGAGGTTGTAAAATTTTTGAGAAATGCAAATTAAACCAGGTATTAAAAGAAAGCCTGTGTGGTCTACTTGCCAAAAGTGTAATTTTATTTTGTGTATTAAAGAAGAGTCTACGAAGTGTAAACTTTAATTCCTTTTACATGTTAAAGGGCGATAAATGAAGTCCATGAAATATATGTCTATGAGGTACCTGTCGAGAAATGGTATTTTTATTTCTGGAATCCTTTATTTCGAACTAGAGTGAATGAGCTTATGTGCAATTATAAAAGAGCCAGTGACCTCTAGACATGTCGATAATTGAAATAAAAACAAAGTGCACAAATACAAGTGTGAAATACTCATCATAATATAATAACTAATAAAATGGTGTAACACAATTTGTATCCGGAAGGTGTTGTAATATAAACCGTCGTATTATAAACATAAACACAACGGCGGAAACTAACTGACCAACATCATATACATTATACTTTACATACATATTACATCACATATCACATCCACGTTATAATTCCCATATAACATTAGTAAATAGCATTAGTAAATAGTTTGCTGAAAAAAGAATATCCTAAAGACAAAAGAAGGACTATAATTACATGCTTAGCAATTTGAAGTTATAAACCATGGTCAAATATCTTCAATCACTCTTTAGACCAAGATACAGTTGGTACAATAATTACGTACAAAAACAATTACAATTTACTACCATCTAAAATGAGAGTATATTATTTTTTGATACTTTGGGCTAAAATATAAAAATTGAATCCTTAATTTTTTTCCTTCAAAATGTTTTCCGATTGGTAGTATCGCTTTTTTCCTGCTTCTCTCCTTGAATGACGTAGGTACTAGTAAATAACCAGCATTTTTTATTTACCTTATGGAGTTTTGTAAATTAAGCAATACAATCTCATCTGTCCTGAGGTAGATGAGAATACTGTAAAAAACAGTTCAGTACATTTTAGGATTTTTAAACTCTATAACAGGTTTGGTGATATCAATTTTTATTTATTCTTCGACGGCCGAGAGGTGTCAGACGATGGAATTTGGATCTCAGTTTTAGCACAACGCAGGTACAAGTCCTGTCTGTGACCGTTGCCACTTTTTATCAGTACCATCGATCTTGTCCTGTATCGAATCTCTTTGATACAAATTCGCCGCAACATGCCATAGGTCCAATACAATAGGTTGGAATAGGAGGTGGCCAGTCAGAGTGCCAGTACTTTCATCGCTGCTTCAAACTTATATGAATATAACGTATTTTAAATAACCACGATTTTTATTGTATTCATGAGCATTAAATATGAGCTTTAAATTATATCTCTTGAGAACTGGCATTGCATTTTGTGAGAACACCTTTTCAACTTTTATATCCGTCTCTGAAGTAAAACTTCCGTCAGACGGAAGTAAAACTTTTTCCTATTTACGTGATACTCGTACAACAATGGTAAACAAAACATTATCGCTAAGTTTAAAATAGTATGCAAATGTTATATATACTCGGGTTGATCTTTTTTAACAGTTTAAATAAAACATATTTAATTGTTTAAATTGATAAAGTAAAAACATAAATGATTTTTCAGTGACAGCAATAGCTTTTACCAGTTAATTTCCCGGGTACGGTACTTTGAACAAATTATTTGAGGATGTGTTTCCTGATATTTATTAACCTGTGTTCCACTACCGTATCAAACACACGTGTGTCATATTTTGTTGGATTTTTTCACATCTACCATAATATTTGGTGACATGTTTTGCGTGATGTCCGGTGACCACACATGTACGTATATTAATAATAATCATACATACGGAAAATTACAGATTTTTCTGACAATTGTGTGTAGAAATAAATACGTTTACATGTCCCTTACTTTTAACCAGACATCAATATTGAAGTCTATGTTCTTTTAGTGCAATTGTCCATAAGTTTTTTACCACAAGTGTGAAAAAGCGTTTTCCTAATTAATAAGAAAATAAATACACTTTATATTCACATATACACCTAAAACTTAAATTTCTCTAAACATTGATATACTATTGTCGCATTTTATTCATCTTAGATTATTACAAAAAGAATATTCCAATCAACCGATTGTACATTAAGCTAACGCATTATACGGTGTTGAGAGACGAGGAGTAGTGTGATAAAGTTTAGTATAATGACAATAGTATTTGGTCTGATACGGACCATAACAGTATACACAGGATGTGTTGTGGCCACGTATGTACTGGGAGCGTTGTCTGTTCTGTATATACCAACTGTCAAAGCGGCAAAGAATGGAAATAGATTGTCATTCCCGTGTTTTCCATTTTCTTAAAAGTGGACAATCTGATGTATCGATTCCATAGATTAAATTGTAAAGATGTGTGAATTAAGAAAGAAATGGAAATGGCTTCGTCTATGTGTGGTTATGTATAACAGACTAGTTAGAATGGGCAACAGAACACAGACCGCTGTGTATCTTGTTTGACGAACCCAAACGTACGAGTTTCGCGTGATGTGGTACGGTTTGTTACTACTACTTACTATGTGTGGTTATGTATAACAGACTAGTAGATAATGGGCAACAGAACACAGACCGCTGTGTATCTTGTTGACGAACCCAAACGTACGAGTTCGCGTGATGTGGTACGGTTGTTACTACTACTTACTATTGTGGTTATGTATAACAGACTAGTAGAATGGCAACAGAACACAGACCGCTGTGTAATCTTGTTGACGAACCCAAACGTACGAGTTCGCGTGATGTGGTACGGTTGTTACTACTACTTACTATGTGTGGTTATGTATAACAACTAGTAGAATGGGCAACAGGAACACAGACCGCTGTGTATCTTGTTGACGAACCCAAACGTACGAGTTCGCGTGATGTGGTACGGTTGTTACTACTACTACTTACTATTGTGTGGTTATGTATAACAGACTAGTAGAATGGGCAACAGCAGAACACAGACCGCTGTGTATCTTGTTGACGAACCCAATACGTACGAGTTCGCGTGATGTGGTACGGTTTGTTACTACTACTTACTATGTGTGGTTATGTATAAACAGACTAGTAGAATGGGCAACAGAACACAGAACCGCTGTGTATCTTGTTGACGAACCCAAACGTACGAGTTCGCGTGATGTGGTACGGTTGTTACTACTACTTACTATGTGTGGTTATGTATAACAGACTAGTAGAATGGGCAACAGAACACAGACCGCTGTGTATCTTGTTGACGAACCCAAACGTACGAGTTCGCGTGATGTGGTACGGTTGTTACTACTACTTACTAATGTGTGGTTATGTATAACAGACTAGTAGAAATGGGCAACAGAACACAGACCGCTGTGTATCTTGTTTGACGAACCCAAACGTACGAGTTCGCGTGATGTGGTACGGTTGTTACTACTACTTACTATGTGTGGTTATGTATAACAGACTAGTAGAATGGGCAACAGAACACAGACCCGCTGTGTATCTTGTTGACGAACCCAAACGTACGAGTTCGCGTGATGTGGTACGGTTGTTACTACTACTTACTATGTGTGGTTATGTATAACAGACTAGTAGAATGGGCAACAGAACACAGACCGCTGTGTATCTTGTTGACGAACCCAAACGTACGAGTTCGCGTGATGTGGTACGGTTGTTACTACTACTTACTATGTGTGGTTATGTATAACAGACTAGTAGAATGGGCCAACAGAACACAGACCGCTGTGTATCTTGTTGACGAACCCAAACGTACGAGTTCGCGTGATGTGGTACGGTTGTTACTACTACTTACTATGGTGTGGTTATGTATAACAGACTAGTAGAATGGGCAACAGAACACAGACCGCGCTGTGTATCTTGTTGACGAACCCAAACGTACGAGTTCGCGTGATGTGGTACGGTTGTTTTCTACAATTAACGATCCTGGTGTATCTTACTGTCTTCTAAATGCACGTTCCATATCTGATGTTACACTTTCGAAAACCTTCAGGTCTCTTCTAGATTTGCTAGTTTTTATAGCTGGATTGTAGATCTTTAATCTATTTGGATGATGAAACATTTTTTCTACTTAAGAAAAGTAAAATTAACTGTATTAGAACTAATTTAAAAAAAACCCCCATAAATTTTATATTTTGAATGTATCTTGGTTTAGGCGCATAAAACAGGAATTGGCAGTACGAAATTTTAACTAATATCAGCACTTTATACTTAATTTTTAACCAATATTTATATATAAATAAAACAAAATAAATAAAATACAATAAATAAAATTGTTCTTCATCAAAATGATTATAATACAAACAAATTCTACACGATGCACGACATTACGTTTATTAAAGTAGAATTTTTTATATTAGAAGAAGCGACTCTCTTTTCTTAGGGGTTTACCATGAATTTTGTTTTATCCATTATGTATGTAAGTACTTCACGCGTCCGCAAAATTTGCCGCTCAGCCAACAATATTTTTATTTTTGTAATTTTAAATTTTTTGAACCAAAAACGTTCTTTGTAATGTACTAAAGCACTTAAGAAACCTGGTGAAACATTACGTCGGCAGTTTGTAAACTGGGAGTTACAAGTTTGAGGTTCTAACTATAAACTGAGACACTTCTAATTCAATTATTGTAAACTGCTATCTCTACTGCTGTGATCTCGCTAAAAGTTATCTGTTGTTCCAGACACTCGGAAACTTGAACATTACGTCGCAGTTTGTAAACTGGAGTTACAAGTTTGAGGTTCTAACTATAAACTTAGAACACTTCTAATTCAATTATTGTAAAACTGCTATCTCTACTGCTGTGATCTCGCTAAAAGTTTATCTGTTGTTCCAGAACACTCGGAAACTTGAACATTACGTCGCAGTTGTGTAAACTGGGAGTTACAAGTTTGAGGTTCTAAACTATAAACTTAGACACTTCTAATTCAAGTATTGTAAACTGCTATCTCTACTGCTGTGATCTCGCTAAAAAGTTATCTGTTGTTTCCAGAAACACCTCGGAAACTTGAACATTACGTCGCAGTTTGTAAACTGGGAGTTACAAGTTTGAGGTTCTAACTATAAACTTAGACACTTCTAATTCAATTATTGTAAACTGCTATCTCTACTGCTGTGATCTCGCTAAAAGTTATCTGTTGTTCCAGAACACTCGGAAACTTGAACATTACGTCGCAGTTTTGTAAACTGGGAGTTACAAGTTTGAGGTTCTAACTATAAACTTAGACACTTCTAATTCAATTATTGTAAACTGCTATCTCTACTGCTGTGATCTCGCTAAAAGTTATCTGTTGTTCCAGAACACTCGGAACTTGAACATTACGCTCTATAATAAGTACTTTATAGTTTCCTACAATATACCTGTAAAGTATTGATTTAATTACATTAATGTTTAATATGTTTTATTAAGTACCGTACATGGTAATACGATCTGTCCATAATAGTTTACTTTCCGGTTATGTGAGGCGTAAACCTATTGAGGCTGACAATTTATGACATTAAACCACTGTTATTATGGGCACTCATATGGTTTTATTAAAAAATATTTCTTATAGTAAAACCTTTGCTAATTTGTCTCTTATTGTACTTTGTCTACATTACAGTACTTCTTACAGTAAGAATTTACCAACCTGCCTCTTGTAAACTCACTGTCTATAGATTTATTTTATAATCATAAATACTTACTTACTACATTACTGTATTTCTTTATCATGTTTTCTTGCCCGTCATGATCAATAATTAAACATAAAATGGCTTGCTTGAAAAATGTCTCGTCTTATAGTTCGATAAAAACATTTATTATGAGATTTTTGTATATATTGACTGAACTGTCTGGAACAAAGTTTAATGTGTTGTAATTAAATATAATTCAAAAAGATTGTTGCTTTGTGGGGTAAACGTGTTGAATGCATGTAAAGAAAATATATATGTTATATTCCATATTCCAAATTTACTTTATAAAAGAGTGCTAAAACTTAACGTTTAAGGGATTTAATTGTCATTGTTATTTTTGCCATGAGTACAGTACTTTAAACTATCATTCAAAGAATAAATAAAGTTTTCAATCATATACATTTATTCATATATCTGACAAATTTTCTTATCACGTTTGTTACTAAATAAACGAACATTTTTTCGCATTATTATCATATGTAAGAAGAACCGAAGGTGCGACCAGTGAAAGGGTGAACAGTGTTGAAGATCTGCGGAAAATCAAATAACTTTCATACCGAAACAGGTCAGATACAGCAAGAAACCTTACTTTTTTATTTAATATTTCTCATACAAAATTGGTTACCAAGCGGTACATTATTTACCTTAGTATCTTATTTAGGCCTTAATATTTTATTCTGTTTAGTTACTTTTACTATGTATAGCAAAGTATTTATTTTTAAGCATGGCGAAATATTATGCTTGTGAATTATAGTTTGTGCACGTTTTATATTTTGGTAGTACTTAACAAGAAGTCACTGTCGTTTCCAAGAATTAAGTTTTATTCTTTCAGAGCTATTTTAATAACTATACAGAAACTGTATTTTATTTTTGCTGTATTCATTAAAAACTAGTAGTGACAAAATATTAACTACTTTTGAATCGTTATCACTCACACCAATGAGTTTTTATTCTGTAAATTGGTTTATACACATTTACTTTTTCTGGCAATCAAGCTATTCCTGTCACATTTGTAGTTTGATACCTTAATCATGGAAGCTGAAACATCTAACTTATTTTTTGACAGTTTAGATCATTGTACTTTTTACAGTAAACAAAATGACATAGGTTTAGTGCATGTAAATATTCGTAGTATAAGAAAAAACTTTAATACTTTTTTAGCTATATTTAGAAACTTGATTGAATCAGGAGGAATCAACTTTATTGCTATGAGTGAAATCTGGATAACGGAGGCGGAAGTTAAGTTTTATCAGATCCCAGGGTTTCTCTTGTTTTGCATGTTGTAATGAGACATACAGGGCGGGCGGGTCACTCGTGTACGTTAACACCAATATACCAGCTGCCCGTGTCGTCTGCCGTCTAGAGACGGCTGATTGTACAGTGATTGAGTTCAATGTAAACAAAACTCCGTTCTCTCTTGCGGTAGTTTATAGATTGCAGGCGTTCAATTCTAAGCGTTTCCTTGATGAATTCTCTAATTTTGCTTCCGACACTTAGATGTAACTCTATGGTTGTAGGTGATTTCAATATTGATATTTCGTACGATTCTAATGATTTAGAAAAAGAAAACTATTTATCAACATTAAATAATAATGGTTTTGTTCAACTTGTAAATAAGCATACGCGAGTGACACAATTTTCGAAAAACTTGTTTGGATCATATTTCTTTAAGATATCGTAATTTGAGAACTTCGAAATTGCTATCTTTGATATTGGGTTAACGGACCACTGTGCAATCGGATTGTCTTTTTTGGCTGATAAAAACCGCAACGTAAATACAAGAGATATTAAAAATATTTTAAGTTCAAAAAGGGTTACCAATTTCGAAAAACTAGTAGACGACCTTTCTTAGTGTTAAGTGGGATAGTTTGCTACAAAATAACAATATCGATGTTAGTTTTCAAAATTTTCTCAGCAAAATTACTGATTGCATAAATTTTAAGTACGCAAGTTACAACTATTAGTAATAAACTGGCTAAGGCTAGAGCGATTAGTCCCTGGATGAATGAGGCGCTACTTAATCGTTTAGAAAGAAGAAACTTGCTTTACAATCAGTTAAAACGCTCCCCTTACAATCAAAATCTCAGGAGCTACTTCACACGTTTTAAAAAATAAACTTACAATTGACCTCGACGAGAGAAAAAACCGGTACTATGCTGAGCTGTTTCAACAACTGCGGTGGCCGTCCAGCGGAACAGTGGCGCTTGATAAACAGTTTATTAGGAAACAAAAAGCAACCAATTGGTAAAATTACTCTTCAAAATGGCCGCACTATTGAAAGTGAGGATGTTATAGCAAATGAATTTAACAACTATTTTTCGAGCACCAAATTTATTTATCAGAATCTAGGCCAAAGTAACGAAACGTTTACTAATTTACAAAGACAAAATCAATCAATGTTTCTTTTTCCTGTAGACAAAGATAAAGTGGAAAGTACAATTCGAAGTATTCAGAACAAAAAGTCTTCCGGCTTTGATAGCATTAATGTAATTCTTTTAAAGAAAATAAATCATGTCATTTCTGACCCCTTAGCCAAACTAATCAATATAAGCTTTGCTACCGGAGTGTTCCCTACGGTTTTAAAGAAATCAATAGTTGTGCCAATTTTCAAGGGCGGAAATCCAGAATTGTTAGAGCAGTATAGGCCAATCAAACTGCTCTCAATTTTCTCGAAACTGCTGGAAAAACTTATGAGAACAAGATTTTTAAGTTTTCTTTATTCAAAAAAATTTTTTTCTAACAATCAATTCGGTTTTAAAAAAGGTAAAAGCACAGAGGACGCGATTGAAAAACTTATGCATATGGTTTATACAAATTTAAATTCTGGCAAAAAAGTAACAGGCTTATTTATTGATTTCAGAAAAGCGTTTGACTTAGTCCGTCATGATTATCTTTTAACAAAACTAGAAGTAACCGGCATTAGAGGCCCTACACTAAATTGGTTTCTAACTTTTCTTCAAAATAGAGAACAACAAGTTCGGATACGCAACGTTTTTGAGTGACATAAATTTAGTAAATATCGGCGTTCCTCAAGGCTCAGTTCTATCGGCAGATCTCTTTTCCTTCTTTATTAATGATCTCTTATTAGAAAAGTTTCGTGGAGAAATCATAGCATTTTGCCGATGATATTGCATTCTTGTATTCGTCTGAAAACTGGGCTACAATTAAAGAGTCGATAATTCATGACTTAGCTTTACTGAACAATTGGTGTAACAGGAATGCAATGGTAATAAATGCATCAAAAACAAAAAATTTAAACTTTGATTTGACTGGTTTTGAATTTGACCATGAGTTTAAGTACTACAACAATTGTTTAGGTGTACAAAATTGTACCTGCGAAGTTATTCAACAAACACCCGAAATTAAATACCTTGGAATTTTAATTGACAACAAAATAACGTGGAAAAGTCATATAAATAAATTACACGCCGAAATCAGGAAATCAATTCGAACATTCTATTTCTTAAGAAATATCTGTGACATAACTTGCTTAAGATCACTGTATTACGCGTTGATAAACTCCCGCCTTCAATATGGGCTGCAGTTTTGGGGTGGCGCTTATGATAACTTAATTAATAAACTTTTTTGTGACCCAAAAACACTTTGTTAGAATTATGCTTTTTAAAAAAACAGCGTGAACACACTGACTATCTTTTCAAACATCTGCAAATTTTACCTATAAAAAACCTTTTTGTGTTTAAAGTTCTTCAAGCATTTTTCAAAAATAGCGGCAACAGTGGAACTGAAAAATTTGTTTTATTCAACTCGAAGCACAGTCCGCCGTTTTTTTGTTAGACCAAAGGTAAACAGATCATTCTTTGTAAAAACATTTGTATACTTAGGTCCAAAATGCTTCAATCTTTTACCTGATAATATAAAACAAATTACTAGTTTTAAATTGTTTTTCCAAAAAGGTTAAAATTTGGCTCAATAATATTGACGATTTAGGCATTTTACTGTATATTGTTTCCTAACTTTGACTGTCTAGCTTACGATCTAATTTAGTATTAATCTATATTGTTATAAATTTTCTATATCTTTAATGTGATGCTCTTCAATTATTTTCTCTTTAACGGTGATGTAACTGTAAAATAGGTGCAATTATTAAATATGGTTTTTTTTCGTTCTCTTACATACTTATTTTTATTATTATTAGTTGGTTATGCGCTACAGAAGACGAAAAAATAAAATGTTAATTTATTACGGAAGACTACTAATTTAAGTTGTAATTATGTTATAATTAAATTACCAAAATAACCACCGAATACTGGCAAATGGTGGTTATTTGCCTTTTCCAAGTTGTCATCTTATTATGTAATATAAATGAAAAAGATGGAAATAAATATATTCTATTCTATTCTATTTTGTTTTATTATTACTAATTCAGAAGTCGTAATCTGTTTTGTTTCCAGCATTATCCATAAATTTTAAACTTTTGGTACATAAAGAGCGAAATATACCGTCACAAATTCAAAAAGAGGCCAAGAAACATAGTAATGTTTGCTGTCACCCATATTTTTTTGTTGTGTTTGACCGCTAAAGTTACTTTCCTAAAAGTTAATATTTTGTTATTTTTTAATTTTGAACTTAAAGAACCAAACGTTAATCAATAATCTTTTATTGATTGACGGTTTATTTTATGTCGATGAATAAGTATTCGTGTAGCTTCCTTCAAAGTTATAGAACAGTTTTAAATTATTGTCATAATTAATAGTTATTAAGAGTTTGTTTAAATATATAGTAATATATATATATATAGTATAGTAATGATAGGCAAACAAATAATATGATTTATCGTAATTTTTAAATTAAATTAATAAATATTTATAAAAACCTTATTTTTTAGTGTTATGAGTTACGGGTTTTAAGTAAAAAATAAAATGCAGATAGATGCTAACCACAGTTAAATAGAACATGTATACTGAAATGTACACTTATATGTAAGGAAGACGCTTACTGAATTTAGGGACGCTCAGTACAATTAAGGGAAACTATGTGTTAATAACGTAAGCTATTTAATACTAAACTCTCTGAAGTAGTGTCTTGTTGATGAGTGAAATTTGAAACTGAAACTGACTGCTATATTAAATTTACTAAATTCGCTTGCCACTTGTTTCTCTATATATACATGATTGCATTATCTATTCGCGGTCTTAGGCCAGTGGCGTGTCTTTCACCGCCGCCACTGTACATTGCAGTGTACCTAAACAATTGCATTATGTATGCACCAGCCTTACCGGCACGCGTATCCCTTCCGCGCAATACATCAAAGTCATTACGCGGTACATGCCGGTAGCTGTCTTTATCGTGAATCACACAAACAGAATTATTGTTTTGGAAGTTTCTGTTTTGCCAGACATTAACAACTGGTTAAGAGTTGTAACTGGGTTTGTGTATCAATTTTACAAACCAACATATATTACAATAAAATAAAGTACAAAATAACCGTGAAATTAATCTCACTTTAATATTTTAATCTAAATGTTAAATTTAATATATGTATGGAACTGTTTTTCGCATCAACATAATATATACAAAACGTATGACTATGATAATTTAAAATAATAATTGTATATATCATTATATTAATAATATAGAAAATTCAATGATTTAAAACATTTATATATGGTTTCAAAATAAAAATATGGAAACCTTGATTCATATTTTTAATACTGATTTTATTAATAATGATGACAATGTCGACAACGATTACAAGATTAATAGATCAAATATTGAATGTATTGTATTTCTGTTCAATTGATATCGAATTTTATACTAGTAATTTCGATTTTTAAATGTAGTAAGGTGCAAAAGGAGCAGCCTTTATATAGTTTTGTCATTTGTGAAACTTATGGGGGGGGATAAAATATATAATAAATACATTTCCGCTCAGAAATAAATATTTCCACTTTTTAATAAAGGAACCCGTCACTTGTCATTCCAAGATTTTTATTTTACACTGTTTGTATTTTTTTCAGCATACTTTATTTAATATTTACGTACCTTACTTATTCGTGAAAGGTTAACTTATTGAATTGTGCTCTAGAAGTGGGTTTGATTTCTTAAGTTTTGTTTACGCTATAAAAATAACATCTAAGAGGTAGTGACATTCAAACATACCTCCATGACTTTCTTAATACTTCCACATATAAAGGTAATATTAACGATTTTTTGGTAATATATTAGTGTTTACAATGTTTCTTAAAAGTTCAGATTTAACCGCCTTAATTTACCAGCGAGAAGGAAATGAGTTTTTCAGTAAACAAACAAATGACGCAAAGTAGTTGTTTTTTCTTCATCAACTCAACCGCCACTCTCGCCCAGCCCACCATAAACTGAATGACGTCATCACTTCTCAGTTACAACTGCGTGATCAACGTCAGCGCAGAACATTTCAAAACAATCAACTACTTTATGTTTGCTATTAGTGATAAAACACTTAACAGCACTTAAATTCAGTACAACTAAAATTTCTCATACAACTATGCTTGTACAAAGTATGCAGGTAATGTTATAAAATATTTTATGTTAAATGTTTAAGTTTGGCAGCTGTTTTCTGTTTTTAAGGCGAGAAAACTGAAAAATACGGAACGTTTTCTTTAATAACGCTTAAAAAACTGATTTAATAATATTTATGGTGAACTAAATACGCACATTACTGTTTTTAAACCACAGGGAAGGCCTTTAATAATGATCTCTACGGCTATAAAGCTGAGTAGGGCCAGGGTAAATCTTATAGATAATCCACTCTTGCAGTACAAAGTACGTCACTATCACAGTTTGCAGATAACATGACTAAACAAGCCCAGTTTCTATTGTTTTGGATATTGGTTGTTGTTTAATTACCCTTTAATTGACTTCTGATTTAAACATAATTCTGTGCTTGTTTCAAGTGTTGCATATTGGTTGTTGTTTAATTACCCTTTAATTGACTTCTGATTTAAACATAATTCTGTGCTTGTTTCAAGTGTTGCATATTGGTTGTTGTTTAATTACCCTTTAATTGACTTCTGATTTAAACATAATTCTGTGCTTGTTTCAAGTGTTGCATATTGGTTGTTGTTTAATTACCCTTTAATTGACTTCTGATTTAAACATAATTCTGTGCTTGTTTCAAGTGTTGCATATTGGTTGTTGTTTAATTACCCCTTTAATTGACTTCTGATTTAAACATAATTCTGTGCTTGTTTCAAGTGTTGTATATTGGTTGTTGTTTAATTACCCTTTAATTGACTTCTGATTTAAACATAATTCTGTGCTTGTTTCAAGCGTTGTATATTGGTTGTTGATTAATTAACCCTTTAATTGACTTCTGATTTAAACATAATTCTGTGCTTGTTTCAAGTGTTGCATATTGGTTGTTGTTTAATTACCCTTTAATTGACTTCTGATTTAAACATAATTCTGTGCTTGTTTCAAGTGTTGCATATTGGTTGTTGTTTAATTACCCTTTAATTGACTTCTGATTTAAACATAATTCTGTGCTTGTTTCAAGTGTTGTATATTGGTTGTTGTTTAATTACCCTTTAATTGACTTCTGATTTAAACATAATTCTGTGCTTGTTTCAAGTGTTGTATATTGGTTGTTGTTTAATTACCCTTTAATTGACTTCTGATTTTAAACATAATTCTGTGCTTGTTTCAAGTGTTGTATATTGGTTGTTGTTTAATTACCCTTTAATTGACTTCTGATTTAAACATAATTCTGTGCTTGTTTCAAGTGTTGTATATTGGTTGTTGTTTAATTACCCTTTAATTGACTTCTGATTTAAACATTAATTCTGTGCTTGTTTCAAGTGTTGTATATTGGTTGTTGTTTAATTACCCTTTAATTGACTTCTGATTTAAACATAATTCTGTGCTTGTTTCAAGTGTTGTATATTGGTTGTTGTTTAATTACCCTTTAATTGACTTCTGATTTAAACATAATTCTGTGCTTGCTTCAAGTGTTGTATATTGGTTGTTGTTTAATTACCCTTTAATTGACTTCTGATTTTAAACATAATTCTGTGCTTGTTTCAAGTGTTGTATATTGGTTGTTGTTAATTACCCTTTAATTGACTTCTGATTTAAACATAATTCTGTGCTTTTTTTCAAGTGTTGTATATTTGATTGTTAATTGACTTTCTTCTGTGTAATTCTGTGCTTGTTTCAAGTGTTGTATATTGGTTGTTGTTGACTTCTGATTTAAACATACGTTTCAAGCGTTGTATATTGGTTGTTGATTAATTACCCTTTAATTGACTTCTGATTTAAACCATAATTCTGTGTTGTTTCAAGTGTTGTATATTGTTTGTTGTTTAATTACCCTTTAATTGACTTCTGATTTAAACATAATTCTGTGCTTGTTTCAAGTGTTGCATATTGGTTGTTGTTTAATTACCCTTTAATTGACTTCTGATTTAAACATAATTCTGTGCTTGTTTCAAGTGTTGCATATTGGTTGTTGTTTAATTACCCTTTAATTGACTTCTGATTTAAACATAATTCTGTGCTTGTTTCAAGTGTTGCATATTGGTTTTTGTTGTTTAATTACCCTTTAATTGACTTCTGATTTAAACTTAATTCTGTGCTTGTTTCAAGTGTTGTATATTGGTTGTTGTTTAATTACCCTTTAATTGACTTCTGATTTAAACTTAATTCTGTGCTTGTTTCAAGTGTTGCATATTGGTTGTTGTTTAATTACCCTTTAATTGACTTCTGATTTAAACATAATTCTGTGCTTGTTTCAAGTGTTGCATATTGGTTGTTGTTTAATTACCCTTTAATTGACTTCTGATTTAAACATAATTCTGTGCTTGTTTCAAGCGTTGTATAACTAATTATAAAATCCTGAATTATAACTAAGAGGGTTTTCATATGATTATCGTGTTGGGGAGTGTTGTAAAAACTATGTAGCTGCAGCAGAAACCAATACTCAACGTGACCAGCATGAGAGCACTATTCTCGAATGGTGTTCAAGCGATTGACCGATCGTGTTCATTTAACTGGTCTTGTTCATCGTATTTCTTTACATCAGGAGCTTCAGGAAGGTGACTAACTTCATAGAATGAACGTCAGCTTTTAGTCAAGAGGACCGAAATCCCATCAAAATCCGTTACTTAAAAAAATTCCTTTGGTGTGATGAAGAAACGTTTTGTAGCAACGGAGAAGTAAAAGTATTGGCCCGTTGAACATTCCCACTGCATGAGAGAAGTTCACAACCAGAGGTATTGGGCTTAAAATCGTGATTAGAATAATTAACGTGAGTATTATTGGTCCACATTTTTCGAAGGGAATTTGAATGTTGAAATGTACAATAACTTTCTGAAAAATATTCTTCCGGGATCATTAATGGTTTTTTTTGAGCAGATTATTCAAATATGTGGTTTCTTTAAGACGGCGCTCCATCTCACTATCCAATCCATGTCTTAGTAAAAAATATCCTGCAAAGTGGAGGGGGAGAGGAGGTCCAGTGCATTTTCCGGCAAGATCACCCTACATACCTTGCTTGGACTATTCTTTTTGAGGACGACTAAAATATATTGTTTACTGTAATCAGCTTAGAACAAGAGAGGATATGATGTTATGAATTATCAAAAAGTGTAATCTTGTTAAAGTGCTTTCTAAAACAGAACTGATAGGTGTATTACAACATTTTATACTATTGTAACAATATTTAGTTTTGATATTTTTATATAATAAATAGCAAAGTAAAAATAAGTTTTGTAAGAACTATTATCAAACTGTGTAAGATATAAAAGAAAAATCAAATACTAAATTATTGCTTTTTGTTTATTAATATTTTATGATTTTTAAATTAGAAACGGAAGTAAAATGTACGCCACCCCTGATTTTATGTATTTCCTGATTGGGTACGTAATAAACATTATAAAAAAAATTGTTGCGCCTAGATATTAAAGGGACTCACAGCAGAATTTACCCTTAAACCCTTAAGTAAATACATTTTGACACATTCAGCACGTACGAATTAACATAATATTGAGTTTTGAGTGAACAAATTCTCAGGGTATATAGACCTTTAAACTGAGGTATCACAAGGACTATTCCCGTTTGAAACCATCGAAATGCGACACTGACAAAAATAATTATGCAACTCGGTTTGCTTGGATGCCATAAATAATGCATGGGGGGTTTGAAACACCCTGTATACATTTTGAACACCTAGCGTAACTTAAACTGAAACGCATAATGTTTAACGCCATTATACAACGGTGACTAAGATTACTTACAGTAGTTGGTTCTTAGTAAATTCTATTTGGCGTCTAAAGTTTGATTATACAATACATTATACACCATAATGTTTAACGCCATTTTACAACGTTGACTAAGATTACTTACAGTAGGTGGTTCTTAGTAAATTCTATTTGGCATCTAAAGTTGATTATACAATACATTATACACCATTATGTTTAACGCCATTTTACAACGGTGACTAAGATTACTTACAGTAGGTGGTTCTTAGTAAATTCTATTTGGCATCTAAAGTTTATTATACAATACATTATACACCATTATGTTTTAACGCCATTTTACAACGGTGACTAAGATTACTTACAGTAGTTGGTTCTTAGTAAATTCTATTTGGCATCTAAAGTTGATTATACAATACATTATACACGATAATGTTTAACGCCATTTTACAACGGTGACTAAGATTAACTTACAGTAGGTGGTTCTTAGTAAATTCTATTTGGCGTCTAAAGTTGATTATACAATACATTATACACCATAATGTTTAACGCCATTTTACAACGGTGACTAAGATTACTTACAGTAGGTGGTTCTTAGTAAATTCTATTTGGCATCTAAAGTTGATTATACAATACATTATACACCATTATGTTTAACGCCATTTTACAAACGGTGACTAAGATTACTTACAGTAGGTGGTTCTTAGTAAATTCTATTTGGCATCTAAAGTTGATTATACAATACATTATACACCATTATGTTTAACGCCATTTTACAACGGTGACTAAGATTACTTACAGTAGGTGGTTCTTAGTAAATTCTATTAGGCATCTAAAGTTGATTATACAATACATTATACACCATAATGTTTAACGCCATTTTACAACGGTGACTAAGATTACTTACAGTAGGTGGTTCTTAGTAAATTCTATTTGGCGTCTAAAGTTGATTATACAAAAAAATCACAGTCCTTGGTAAAAGTGTTCATTATTTTTATTGTTCGGTGTTAACGTACAAATCGTTTGGTTGTGTACCACGGCACGTACAAAAACGAGATCACGCACCACCTTCTTAATACGCATCCATTAATTATTAACTCCAGGGCTTTTTGAAGGGGTTTTTAAAGATGCCTGCAAGGATGCACATAAAAAAAAAACTCATACAGATTTTATTTTTACGAAAACTAAACTTTGAAACATTTCCAGAGTTAAGAGGGTTGCAGAGTCGAATGTGCTGTGTACATTTGCTCTAAGCAAATATGTACTTAACTTGTATTAGAAACAAAATTAAACCAAATACACGTCTGTTAGTTTAACTCTTTGTGATGATAATCTTCGTAATGTGAATCAGTATCTGTGGAAATACAAACTGGACAGTAATAACAAGTAAATAATGAATAATTAATAACAGTACAAATCAAAACTATGAATCACTGTAAAAACATAATTTTTAAGAAAAACTATTTAAAGAAGAAATTAATTTTCAAATCGTAACTTTTAAGAGAGATAATTCAATAATACCTTCGATTTCTTTCTCATTTACTATTATTCATTTTATTGTCTTGTAAAATTGTATTACCTATTGGACTAAACAAAACTAATACTTTTTTTTAATATATGTGTTTTAAAAACGAATGAATATATGTTTTTTTTAGATATTTTGTAAATCGGTCTTTATTTATAATACGATAATGTTCATTTAGTTCATTCACAAGACAAAAAACGACGGAGAGTTTTTAGATTAGTTGGGACAGAAGAATATTTGTACAATCAGAACTGGTATTAAAATCCCCTAAACATTGTAGTATATATATATAGTAGTGTATACAGTTCTGTTTGTACAAATATTCTTCTACATACATTCTACATACATACATATATATATATATGTAAAACAAAATCAAATAAATTACACTTTTTATAACACAAGAATTGGCTCTACCAATTATGAGGATCTCTGATTAGTTGGATTCGTTTCGACTATGAAAGGCACAATAACTATTTAAAATCTTGCTTAGAGTTATAAAACCTATAACATTAATATAAATAATATTTGCTTATCGTACAACGGGCCTGTTAAGATTATGTTTTGATAATTAATATAGTACATAAATAATTTTAATATTTCCATTGTTACGTTCTAATAATTATGAATAATAAATGAAATTTCATAGGTGTTCTTTGAGATACACACAATAAGATGTAAGTCTCGCAAATCTGCATACTATACGCATTCAAGGTAAAAATGACTTCGATATTAAGATGTTTATGGTAAGTGGGCTGACAGACGCAGGAGACGCTGGTAACACGCCAACATCTCTTCAACGATTTATGTGCGTCACCACCAGCTACTTTGTGTATATTTGAACTAAAATATCTACACATGTTTCTCTACGTTGTATTTAATACTAAGATATTTATGATAAGTGTGCTGACTGACGCAGGAGACGCTGGTAACACGCCAACATCTCTTCAACGATTTATGTGCGTCACCACCAGCTAATTTGACCCTGGTAACACGCCAACATCTCTTCAACGATTTATTTGCGTTACCACCAGCTACTTTGTGTATATTTGAACTAAAATATCTACACATGTTTCTCTACGTTGTATTTAATACTAAGATATTTATGATAAGTGTGCTGACTGACGCAGTAGACCCTGGTAACACGCCAACATCTCTTGAACGATTTATGTGAGTCACCACCAGCTACTTTGAGTATATTTTATCGGAAAAGGCTACACATGTTTCTGCTACGTTGTGTTTAATACTAAGATCTTTATGATAAGTGTGCTGACAGACGCAGGAGACGCTGGTAACACGCCAACATCTCTTGAACGATTTATGTGAGTCACTACCAGCTACTTTGAGTATATTTTATCGGAAAAGGCTACACATGTTCTGCTAGTTGTGTTTGATACTAAGATCTTTATGATAAGTGTGCTGACAGACGCAGGAGACGCTGGTAACACGCCAACATCTCTTGAACGATTTATGTGAGTCACTACCAGCTACTTTGAGTATATTTTATCGGAAAAGGCTACACATGTTCTGCTAGTTGTGTTTGATACTAAGATCTTTATGATAAGTGGGCTGACAGACGCAGGAGACGCTGGTAACACGCCAACATCTCTCCTACGATTTATGTGAGTCTCCACTAGCTACTTTGAGTATATTTTATCGGAAAAGGCTACACATGTTCTGCTAGTTGTGTTTGATACTAAGATCTTTATGATAAGTGGGCTGACAGACGCAGGAGACGCTGGTAACGCGCCAACGTCTCTCCTACGATTTATGTGAGTCACTACCAGCTACTTTGAGTATATTTTATCGGAAAAGGCTACACATGTTCTGCTCGTTGTGTCTGATACTAAGATCTTTATGATAAGTGGGCTGACAGACGTAGGAGAACCTGGTAACACGCCAACGTCTCTCCTACGATTTATGTGAGTCACTACCAGCTACTTTGAGTATATTTTATCGGAAAAGGCTACACATGTTCTGCTCGTTGTGTCTGATACTAAGATCTTTATGATAAGTGGGCTGACAGACGCAGGAGACGCTGGTAACGCGCCAACGTCTCTCCTACGATTTATGTGAGTCACTACCAGCTACTTTGAGTATATTTTATCGGAAAAGGCTACACATGTTCTGCTCGTTGTGTCTGATACTAAGATCTTTATGATAAGTGGGCTGACAGACGTAGGAGAACCTGGTAACACGCCAACATCTCTTGAACGATTTATGTGAGTCACTACCAGCTACTTTGAGTATATTTTATCGGAAAAGGCTACACATGTTTCTGCTAGTTGTGTTTGATACTAAGATCTTTATGATAAGTGGGCTGACAGACGCAGGAGACGCTGGTAACGCGCCAACGTCTCTCCTACGATTTATGTGAGTCACCACTAGCTACTTTGAGTATATTTTATCGGAAAAGGCTACACATGTTCTGCTAGTTGTGTTTGATACTAAGATCTTTATGATAAGTGGGCTGACAGACGTAGGAGAACCTGGTAACACGCCAACGTCTCTCCTACGATTTATGTGAGTCACTACCAGCTACTTTGAGTATATTTTATCGGAAAAGGCTACACATGTTCTGCTCGTTGTGTCTGATACTAAGATGTTTGTGATAACTGTACACCATCAGCAAATTTAAGTATATTAAGCATAATATTCCATGTATTTCTCGACGTGTTTGCCTGATATTATTTGCGTTACTGCATATTGCTTATTACAGTTATGCATTTTTAGGAATGAAGAATATATTAATTTGGGGTTTAATATTGAAATGTCGTGAAAATGCACAAAATCACCTGAAATCAATATACCTGTCTATTTCATCACAATCGGGCTGACAGTTTTCAAGAAATTGTTATTAGATTCATCTTTTTCAAATATATTTTCTACGTCAATGTTTTTATTATATTTGTCCTGTCACCTCCTACTCATATAGGAAGGGGAAAAAATACTAAGCTTTATGTTTTTGTTTGCGTGTGATTGTAGAATTAGCATAGGATGGTATTTGTTTAAAAATATACTATTTTTAATTATTGAAACCTATGTAAGGCAAAAATAGATTCTAACGATGCATAATTTTGAAATAAATTAGAGACTAAGGAACTAGACAAGTCCGGAGATCTTTGGCTGTGACAGGACATTCTCTCTTTTACAACCAAAATCTCGTGTTATACGACCCTCTTATTTATGCGATTATATGGGCTTAGTTGAGACGGAACCAAATTAAGAAATGACAGTCGAATTCCATTTTTATTTTTTCAGGAAATTTATACAGTTTTAATACCTTTGAACACTGTCAATTATAGCTAGGCTATATTTTTGTTCTATCGTTGTACAGTTCACGATATTGTGTAACTGGCAGAATGCTAGATTTGTCTTAAATTTGTCAAATTGCATAGATAGAAATAATTTTGTTTATATACTTAAAATTCCATTTTAAAATAGTAATTATTGTGATAGCTAGCCATTTTTGAGTAGGTTGTGCTAATTGCGTGGTTTGCCTTAAAATGTTGAATTAATGGTTTATGTAGGATTGGAAGTTGTTGATGTTGCAAAGTTCACTGAAAAAAACATTGACTAAATAGATCGGAAAAAAGCAATCATTGAGATGTCTTTCTTGTACACGTCAAACACGAAAAGTATTAAGCCACTATCAGCCGCTGTTAAGGGACCAGCTTCCTAAGCTTATGTAAAACCTTTTTTGAAGGAAAAAAAACAATCTTGAACGTATTGAACTATAGGAGTTTCAGAGGAATTGTACATCGAAGAGTTTCAGAAATACAGTAAATAGAATATCTTAGTAATCGAGAAACAGAACTTTAATCAATGTGTGAATGTCCGTATGAGTTTTTTTTACTTGTAATTGTATTGACTTAAATGAGTTCAAAATTCGAATTGTCAGTATTCATAAATTTTAATAACACTTCTGAGTATTTCGAGAAGCTTAGCTGTTACCGGAAGTTAGCGATAACTTGCATGTTTATTTTTATACGTAGTCGGAGCAATAATAATGAAAAATCTAATTCGATCTTTTTACCGGAATATTCCTTATTTATTTCAAGGGCAGTACACTTTTGTATAGCATTACTTATAACTTGTATTTAAATGCTTTTATGTCAGTGTATTGTATTGCATTTTACATGTAGTGTAACGTAAAGGAATTCTAACTACCAAGAAAGCATGAGTAATGATTATAATAAGTGAGCCTGTTTATCATATTTTATAACCTATGGATTTGCATATAGTGAATTTTGTTTTGACCAACTTCTCTTTTATCCGACAAAACTTTGACCATTTGGGGTTCAGCAAGGGCTTGTCTAAGCTATGTTAATTAATTTATGGAGTTAGTAATTAAATGGCAATATTTCTTCAATAAAACGTTTTACTGTAAAATGTGCTAGTATCGTGTACATTTCTAAAGTTAAGAGTAAATTAAATTCACTCGTTTAGCAAAAGGTAGTAGTTGTGAAATGGATGACAAGTAGATTATAATTTAAGAGTCTGCTTGTACTTACAAGATAGAATACACTTTTTATCAAAAGTGGGTTTTTTTATAATATTGAGGTATTACTTGAGCGTACTGTTTAGCGGTGCAATTTTGCCGCACTTCAATGAACTGGCAAGCAAACACTTGTGGGAATAACTAAAGTGATAAACAGCTGGTGCTATATAACTCTTTGGTGTATTGGAATACAGCTTCGAGTGTGTAACAAACTTCCTATCGTGCACAGATCTGAGCAGTACACTCTGAAGATATCTTTGGAACTAAAATGGATTGGAATATTGACCAAATGATACGAAAAATAAGAGAGACAAGGCAATATCTGTTTATTAAGTGAACGTTCTTCAAAAACACAAAAAGTTTAATTATTTAAAGGTACAGTAGCACTAGTAATTACAATTACGTTAAACAATAAAACGGCTAAAACTTATTTACCTGTGTTGTGTTAATACAAATAATAATTAGTAATTAATTAGTACAAATAAATAATAAGTTAATACTCTCAGGACAGTTTTATAACCTCCAAGCCTGTTGTAGTTACGCGGGATTGTAGAATTCCGCTAGATTCTGTCCCTAAGGTCATTAGTGCACTGGGTTTTCGATTTATAGACGAGTAACTCCACACATAGTAGTAAAGTAGTGGAGGTATATCTGGCGATCTTGTTGGCTATTCGATATTCCCACTCCTGTCTATCCAGCGATTTGGAAAATTATTATTTTAATACTGTCAAACGTGCCGGCTATAGAGTGGAGTTGCTCCATCCTGCTGGAAACAAACAGTTGTTGGTTGGCATGAGGATCTTCTACAACAGACTTTAAAACGTCAAGTACCAATGCTTTGATTGTAACCGATTTTGGTCTTCCAGGTTTGGGATGGTTTTTAATCCTGCTGTTTCATGACTACGTTGGATTGTTTTGGAAATCCTGATTTAGATACAGGGTTTAGATTTGGATAAGTGTCATTATAAGATCTCACCCGGTTTCTGTAGCCTCACGTCATCAGGATTATAATACGCTCTTGTTCACCTAAACACTCCATTTCAACGTAAAAACATCACAAAAACACGTCTTAACTTTGTTAAATCCAACCGTAAACGGAACACCATACCGGGTCTTCTCAGAACCGATAATATAAGGAAAGCCTGCACTGCAGCAGGTAATAACTGTAAAACAGGTTTAAGTTTGTTAGAAGAGTGGTTGTCTATTGAGGTTATCTACCTTCTGAATGTGGATGTTCATGTTTTCCCTCAAATAATTTTAAATTATTTCAATGAGTAAAAATTTTGTACTGGGTTGAGATAGAAAGCTCTAGTTTTTACTGTTCTTATTCTTTTACCAAGATCTTTCAAATGTCACTTATAACAATAACTCAAAATTTTTCTCTTCTATTTTCCAGAAAAGTTTTACGAGTTCCATCCTAATGTCTTTATCCATCAAAAACTAAAAAGAGTGGATCTACACTTTTAATTGAAAATATATATGTATATTCAAAATATATAGGGATTGTATTCAAGCAATACAATCCCTATATATATATATATATATTTATTTATTTATAGGGATTGTATCGCTTGAATACAATCCCTATATATATATATATATATATATATATATATATATATATAAGTAGATATGAATATGGCGGTTTCTGGACCACTTTTGGGACAGCCCAAAAATCAATACAAATACTGTTCAATACACCATAAATATGTAAAAACAAGATATAATAATATGGCGGTTCTGGACCACTTTTGGGACAGCCCAAAAATCAATACAAATACTGTTCAATACACCATAAATATGTAAAAACAAGATAATAATATGGCGGTTCTGGACCACTTTTGGGACAGCCCAAAAATCAATACAAATACTGTTCAATACACCATAAATATGTAAAAACAAGATAATAATATGGCGGTTCTGGACCACTTTTGGGACAGCCCAAAAATCAATACAAATACTGTTTCAATACACCATAAATATGTAAAAACAATTCACAATACAATTTACATTAAATAAACTATGGTAAACTGTATTCAAGCAATTTTTCATGACAGTATGACAACATAAATTGTGGAATTTATAATACTCGAATGTTGAATTTAGAATATGTTGGCATTACCGTTGAGCGAGAAATGTTGGTAGCACTGCTGCGCGGCACACAGGAGAACAGCCTTTCCCGTCCAGACCTCACACTAGTCAGTCATATTTAAATTTTTACTCTATACTTTTGATCCAGGAATGTTAAAAGTTCACTGTTTACTGGTTTAATATCGCATTCTCTTCATCTTCAGCTCTATTTGGAACAAGACTTAGTGAAATTAATCCGTAGTGACAAGTTCAGTGCTTTATATTCTACAATTTTAACCACGTTACACCATCTTTAAGACTCATCCATCATAACATCTCTTCCTTCAAGACAGTGTGAATCATTCAGTTCATCAAGACATTTTCAAATCATGCCTATTTCATTACTTCAAGCGACACTATGATGTGGTCTACAGTCACTGATCTGCGTTGTGCAACATCTCGAAGCAGCGGACGTGTTATCACCATGGACGTGATCTGCAGTGTTGTGCAACATCCTGAAGCAGCCGACGGTCTCAAGGACTTGTTATCAACCGCAGCCTCACACTCTGAACATCTGGCTACACTGCCTCAACACTCCGCAACAACCTTGTTTCATCACTCGACCCCTTTCTGCACCCTCCAACCACGTCATAGGCAAACCCTCACGAAGAATGAAGATCACAGATGAGTTCTTAAAGAAATTAAGCTTAATCTATAGATTTAATAATGTAAATAGCGCTTATCAACACCTTCATGAACTAATTTCAAAACCTTTCTAAAAAATAACAAACCAAAATTCAAAATTCATTCAGATGACAAAAATTGGCTTACAATTGGCATTCAAAACCGCCGTTAAAGTTAGAAATAAACTGTATAGACAAAAGAGATTTGAACAAGCAAAATTTTATAAATATCGAAAATTAAACATTATAGCAATATTTTAAAAGAAAACTATTATAAAGAACTGATTGAAATGTCATCTGATTCAAAAACCAAATGGAATATTATAAACAAATTTTTTAAATAAATCCAAAAAAACCTTGTAGATACACAGGTGATTTAAATACAATGAACAAATTCTTTGCAAACATTGGTTTCAGAATTGGCTTCAAAGATTCCAGATCTAGAAAACGAAAAAAATGAAATCAAATCCGAACTCTATATATCTCTCTGAAATTACCAAACTAGAAATTGAGACCAAAAATTAAACTTTTAAAGAATGATAAAGCAAGTGGATCAGATAAAATTCCAATCAAACTAATCAAAAATCTGTATACATAATAAGTGAACCACTAGCATACATTTTTTAACTTAAGTATTCAAACTGGCATTTTTCCCGATAGATTAAAAATAGCAACAATCAGCCCAATCTACAAAAGTGAAGGAATTTTATCAGATCCATCCAATTTTTCGACCTATCAGTCTACTACCAATAAATTGGCAAGATATTTGAGAAATGTTTGTATGAGAGATTATATAGCTTTTTGGAAAAATACAACCTGTTATCAAGAAAACAATTTGGCTTTTAGAGTTAACAAAAATACAGAGGAAGCAATCAATTTAGTAGTTAACAGTATTGATCAAAATACACTAATCTCATTTCTAGACCTTAAGAAAGCCTTTTGACACTGTAGATTTTAAGATATTACTATACAAATTAGAACATTTAGGAATTAGAGGTAAATGTTTTAGATTTATTTGCTAGTTATCTTGATAACAGGTTCTGTAATACAAAAATTGGCAACAAAATTTCAAATTTAGAAAAAATCACCTGTGGAGTTCCTCAAGGAAGTTGTCTTGGTCCTCTTTTGTTTATAATATATATCAATAGTATAACAACCCTTAATTTACATGGCGAATTAGTACTCTTTGCCGATGACACAGCCTTAATAGTTAAAGGTAACGATTTATATAAAAAAGCAAACGAGGACCTGACGAAAATTAATAATTGGCTACAACAAAATAAATTAACTTTAAACTTTCAAAAAACAGAATATATAGATTTCTCCAGAACTAATGACCAATTACCAATAAAAAAGGTAGAATGTTATAAGTACTTAGGCTGTATCATAGACTTAGACTTAAATTTTAATCAACATATTAACCATATAGAAAAACAAATTAAAAAAGCTTTGAAACCGTTATATGTATGTAAAGAAGAAAACTTCAAAAAGTCAGTATTTTCAGCATTTGTCATGTCTTTTCTAAATTATGCAATAACCATTTGGGGTAACAAAAATATTTCAAACCTTTCTAACATTCAAAAACATATTATGACTAGATTCAAGATAAAAAATATTATATCTTTAGATTCTTTATATACATATAACAGGATAAAATTAGCCCGTAAAAAATAAAATAGATGTAAGTAGTTTAAGTAACATAGAATTAGATATTTTTAATAAAAATTTAAGCGATACCAAACTTAAGGCATATTTTAACTACGAATATATACCAACTAAAAGTTATTACAATCTGTAATTATCTTGTTTCAAAATTATCTTATTTCAAAATTATCTTGTTTCAAAATTCTTTAGGTTCAATTGGGATCACTTGGCCATTACTTTAAAACAGATTTGATTGTAGGAAGTATGGCCGAGTTTTTCTCATTGTATCTCCCTTATATTACTCCTGATTACATCATATTCAAGCAATTTATCAGAGACAACGACAACATAACAAACCGCATTGGTAACCGCACTCTGAAAATCCATATTGATAATTATATCGTTCTTTGAACCAGAAATATTTGTCAAACTCTTTGTTGTATCAATGACATAAATAGGTCTATTCGCTAAAAATTCTTTAGGATTGTAATACATTTCCTTATTATTACAGTAAACTTTCTTAAAATCTTGATACATCTGATACATGATTCTGAAAAGACCTCCGGAAATGTTTAAATTTTGTAATTCATCTGGATAATAAGAACCGTTCAATTTTACTCTGATATTTTTTACATTCAAACTATCAAACTTTGAAGGATTTTTCTCTTGATTATTCTGTCTATCTGTTTGAAAACCTATAATAATGAACTTGGGATTGAAGATGTTTCTATAAATATTTGTGATATCGAACGAATAAGTTGTTCCGGAAATACCTTTTTGTTCAATACATTGCCAATCTAGAAAATTAAACATAATGTTTTGACTTTTTGTAATTTCATCAATCAACCTAATTTTACTCGTGGTTTTATAATCAATCATTGGAACTCTAATAAAAAAATCTGTAATTGTAATTTTGCCATCAACTGGCATATCATTTCCAGTTTTTGTTTTTAATATCGCATCATCGTCTTCTGCTCTTATAAAACTTAGATAAAATCCTCCTTTATAGATCGGAATAGTAACATTTTCAAAAAATCCTAATCCAAAATGAGATAAATTTCCAGCTGCTTCAAAAACACCAAATTTAAAATCTGATTCAAAGCCATTAGAAGTTTGAGAAATAACATCACTTTTTGAATACGAAATAGTTCCTTTAATAGTGCTTAATTGACCACAGTTTTCGACTTCTTCTATCAATTTATTGTGTTTTCTTACTTCAATCTTAGAAAATAAAAACGGTATAAAATTATCGATTAATCTAACATTATCAGTTCCAAGATATGCTTGACCATCTTGTTTTGTTAAAGTTCCAGAAATATAAAACTGGAAGTTAGACGAGCAAAAGTTATCTCCAAAATCAATATTAAACTCAGTTCTTTTATTCGGTTCATTCAAATGTTGTTTACTAATTGGATAGAAATTTTTAAACTCCGCCCTTTCAATATCACTAGCATATTTTCTGTAGTCCGCCATTTAATAAGAGAAAATTTAGAAATTTTAAACATCATGTATATGAAAGATATCATTTTTTCATCGATCTAATGTACGTTTTTATAAGAAAAGATATAAATTTTAGTAAAATAATTAAAAAAGATTAGAGTCATTTTTTAATGATCTACTTCGTCATATTCAGGATTCTCTTCCTTAAATTTTGCGATCTCGGTCACATATTTCAATAAAATCTGCACAGGATAGTAACCGCTATCTATAATATTGTTCCAATCAACTGTATCTTTATTTTCATCCAAAAACTTTATACTCAAGTGTTGATAGAGACAAAGAACAGACATATGATCTTTTAATTGATAATGTATATTTTCTTGAATGAACTCTGATGATAAAGTTTGATATTTAGCAATGTTATACCAATTCAATTTGTTTACGTATAATCTCATCATATCTTCGAATAATTCATATTTTTGAGAAATGTCGTCCCAATGTTCCTTTTTCAAATCTCTTTCGTGTTGCATTATAAAAAGATCGAAAGCACTGTAATGTCCCGCCATCTCTATTTATTAGGGAAAAATTTCAAGTTTTTATAAATTGGCTCTTTTTTTGAGTTACATTCAGCACATTTTCCAGAAATTCTCTTAACTCCGTTAATGTTTGTATAGTATTTTATATCGTTTGTGGCAGTTTTTTCTTTACATCTCACACAATATATGAGCGCCATTTATATAAGGAAAATTAGTCATCATAGCCGCCTAATCCATTAAATCTGTTACCAATATTTTTCAAAAGTTTTATTAACATCTTCTTTAAATTTATTAAAGTTTTCTTCTAGTTTATTTACTTTATCGAGATATAAAGAGTATCGATCATCTATTCTTTTAAGTAATTCATTATTATGTGTTACATTCTCATTGAAACGTGTACCAAAATTTTCAAAAAAGTTTATTTTCTCATTGAAACGTGTATCAAAATTTTCCAGAATTTTGTTAATTACTTCACCAACTAATTCATTAACATTATTTTTATATGTATTAAAGTTTTCTTCTAGTTTATTTACTTTATCAAGTAATTCACCAACATCGTCTACTGATCTTTTACTTCTTTCATCAAGTTTTTCATAGACTTCTGTTGTAAAATCTTTAACATGCTGTTTATGATTCTCATAATTTTGTTTTAGTTCATTAAACATTTTAATAGGATCTTCTAATTGAATCATTACAACAACATCAAATGGATTAATTCCTTTACTAACACCGCTAATTCTTTTTCCTTTAAAATCTAAGGCATTTTTAACATTCGGATCATGTAAATCAACAATATCGATGTTTTCTGATAATTTTAGAGGTTTTAAAATTTGTTCTTTAACAACAACATCATGTTTGTCAATACCAGGTCGAACACCGACAATTCTTTTTTTATTAGCCAAACTAACATAATTCTTTTCAACTTTGATCGCTTCAGTAATTTTATCAGCTTTTTCGATATGAGACATTAAATTGGTAAATAATTTTTTTACACCATCATCAACTTCTTTTTCCAATGTTTTTATTTTATCAGCAACTTCATTTGAACTCATGAAATTTGCAAGTTTGTTATCATATTCTGCTTTAAAATCTTCAATCTCGACAGCAAACATATCTGAATCTGGAAGGTTTTGTAATAAATTTTCTAACTTGTTATCAAACTCATTTCTCAAACTATAAAAATTCAAACTATTATCTACATTTTGAATAATTTGTGTTCCAAATACGTCAAAAATATTTTGTGAATCCATATTTATTAAGTAATAATTTGTTAACAACTTCTTTAAAATCTCTTTACCAGTACTCAGTTCATTCAAAACAAAAACACATAAATGACCACAAATTGGGGGATCTTTATAGTCTTGAATCTGAGAATCATTGTAGTAGACGCTTGATTTTTTCAAATATTTAATCAATTCTATAGGTGGTTTGTCCTCAATTCTTCCATACGAATCAAAATAACAGGCATTCTTATCATTTTTATAATAACAAACCCAATGCGTTCCACTTCCCATAATCGAGTCTAAATTCACAATTCCACATTCAAATTTCTTAACTTTTTCAGGTAATGTATCTCTCATGAAGATTCCTCTAAAATGTTTAATATTTTTGCAGATTTCTTCCAATTCCCCGAATGTTAAAGGTTTAAATTTTTTTTTTCAATGTTTGATTTCACGTAATTCAAAGTTTTTTCATCTAATCCAGATCCTGTAACATCTTCCAACTCTTTATCTAACCAACTTAAAATGTTTCGAACAATAGGAATCACATCTTTTTTAACGATTGGAGCAGCTTTACGAACATAAGGAACAACATTTTTAACAACTGGAATATTTTCTCCAAAATCTAATAAATCTTTCAAAAGTCCACCATTTTTAAGTTCTTTCAACTGATTATAAGAAAATTCTATTCTGGTTCCTTTATTGTTTTTCTTATGTTTTTCGAGTTTATTGTATTGTCTATTTGTTAAAAATATCTTATCTTCGCCATTTTTTAGTTGATCTATTTTAAATTGAATACTAACGGGTATTTTCTTCTTAAAAGCGGATTTTATTTTTTCTTTCTGATTTTTGCTGAAATTTACATTCACCTCCATTTATATAGTTAAAATTTCAAGTTCTCTTCGATTCCCATTCCTAGTTTTCTCTTCAAAAACATTGCTCCAGCTGTTGGAAGCGCAACAAATCTTTCACCTAAACTAGCATCTTTTGATAAAAATCTATCCATTGCCTTATCTTGCAAAACTTTATCTGCGATATGTCTGGAATTTGTGTCTCTATGTTTTGCATAAAAAATATCGTGTTCCATAGCAGCTTGATCTAATTTATTTATACCAGGATCTCCTCTTTTTAGTCTTTTTTCGAGTTTTGTGCCAGGTCCCAGATATTCATAGCCTGGTACGTGTAATTCAAAAGGTAAATTGTTGATAAAATCATTCAAAAGTCCGCTACCTTCAATCATAGATGAACTTATTGCCGGCAAAACTCGTTTTAAATATTTAATTCCATCAGGTTTTTCAATCATTTCATCAAGTTTGTTCGAAATAAAATCTTTAATCGCTTTCTTTTCGTTCAAAAAATTGTTGTTTCCAGCCTTTTCTTGAGCATAAATATAATTTATAATTCCATCGAGTTTTGTCAAATCGTTGATATATCTGTACTCAATCTTATTATCACTGTATTTTCTTACACCTGATCCTTCGATTCGTTTTTCCCAAATTGGTTTAATCAAATTGAGATATTTTTTACCTTTACTTGACTTTGGTTTCTTAGTTGATGGATCATTATTTTTGTAAATTGAATCAGATTTCCATAAAATTTCTGTATACTTTTTCAAGTCTTCTTCAGAATATAAACCGTCTTTTGGAACATCAGTGCCTGTTAATAATCTCCATAAACCTTGAGTTCCTTTATATGTTTTATCTTCAATAATTATATCATTATGTTCAAAATTAACGGGTAAATTTCCAATCATAAAACTTTTCTTTTTTTTATCCCAATACAAACCAAATTTATCATCCTTTGCTCTAGGAAGAAATTTTTTAC
The DNA here is from genome assembly GCF_021130785.1 of Homalodisca vitripennis. Taxonomy (NCBI): domain Eukaryota; kingdom Metazoa; phylum Arthropoda; class Insecta; order Hemiptera; family Cicadellidae; genus Homalodisca; species Homalodisca vitripennis. The sequence continues at coordinate 53,767 of NW_025776972.1, forward strand.
CAATTTCACCAATTATTATATCCGTTGTTCCAGGACTTATTGGTTCAACTATTGTAGATTCTTCAATGATTCTAGGTCTAAATGGTGTTGACGATGGTAATTTTGGCAATTCAAACTCAGATTCTGGTATCGAAATATCGGCAAATTGTCGTACAACTGGAACCAAATTCATCAAATTTTGATTATCGTTTAAAACATTTTCAATTTTGCCTTCAACATTTTTTACTGCAGAAGTTACAGGTTGATTAATTTTTTGAATAAATTCTTGTTCTTTTTCATCAATTCGAATCTGTTCTTTAAATTCTTTGATTAATTTCTTTTCTATTTGATCAAGTTTTTTTGCTTCTTCTGAAGTTACGTTCGCCATTTAATTAGAAAAATTTTGAAACGTGAACGTGGAACGTGGAAACGTGAACACGAAACGTGAAACGTGAACACGAAACGTGAACACGAAACGTAAAACGTGAACGTGAAACACGAACGTGAAACGTGAACACGTAACGTGAAACATGAACGTGAACGTGGAACGTAACAGATTTACCGTTTTTCAGTTGTTTTCATAATGTAAATAAAAAGTAAAGATAATGTAAAAATAATTGTAACAAATATTTTATCGAGACCACTGAGCAGCATTTATATTAGAAAATTTATTCAAATATTTACCATTTTTAGGCTTCAAAGTTAGATTAATAGTTAAAAATCCATAGTCTTCCTTCCAAATTTTATCACATAACTCATTAAAGTGGTTAAAACTCATATCAGAACCAACATAATTGTTGTAAATCTTTCTCGAATAGTGATCGTCTTGCTTAAAAAACACACAAAATATTCAGATTATTTCTTATAACTTGTTTATCAACCTTTGAAAAGCATTGAGAAAGATAGATACAAGAGATATTTTTGTGACGGGACATTACGAAATATTCCTTAATAACGTCTTGATTTTCTAAAATACAGTCATCGAAAACGATTAAAGAATTCGGTTTACATTCGCTTAATGGAACTATGTCCTCGGAAGCATTATAAAAATATGATATTTTTCTTACTTAAGTTCTTCTCAATATTTTCAAATCTTTCTTGTAATTTTTTATATGCGTCTTGTTCTAAAGATTTACTAAAAACATACAAATTGGAATAAGGAATCAACCTATTGTAGATAAAATTCAATAATAAAGTTGTTTTTCCACATCCACTTGAACCAACAATTAACAATCTGATTGGTTGATCTTTCTTGTTTTCTTCAAACGTTTGAAGTTTTATCTGATCTTTTTGCTTTAAAAATTTCTCCATTTAAATAGAAGATTTTCATCTTGAAGCAACGCTTGCGAAAATGAAGCTGTTCAAGTTGACTTCAGAAAGCTCTAAATTAGTTTTAAACTTGGAACATCCTATACACTTAGAGGAAGAATCAAATTATTTTATCGGTTTAAGCGGTTTTTATTCTGACAATTTTGTAATAAATATTAGTGAAAGTTCTCCTTATTGCATAGGATTTAGTGAGAAGAACATAACAAAATACTATGGTTTAAACAAAGGATATTATACTTTCGATCAAATAAAAAATTCCCTTAAAAATTATCTGAAAACATTCAAACAATCAGATAAATCTTTAAACTTTGACGAAAACAAGTTTGAAATGCAAAAAAATTATCTCTCTAATAAAATTCAAATAAAATCACCAGTAAGAATAATGTTTTCAGCAATTATTGTAGAATTGTTAGGGTTTGTTCAAGAAACTATTGAGCCAAATCAGGTATATTTAGGAAATAAAACGCCAAAATTTAGACCGTTTGATGTAATTGAAGTGCACTGCAATCTCGTTGAACCTAGTTTTGAAAATCATACCGAACATTTACACAAAGAATCTGAAATTTTGTACACTTTTTTCCCAATTGTTGCTTATGGATCAAAAATCAGTGAAAAACCAAATGAAATCGATTATATTCCAATTAGAAAAAATATTAAAAGAATTCAAAAAATCGTTCTGACTATTCAAGACTCTGAAGGAAATCTATTAAATAATGAGAGTAAAACAACAATATATTTAAGATTGCAAGTAACTAGTTAAATTTCTTTCTATCTAAATGGAGTCAGTTGTAGACCTACTCAATAATCAACTTACATTCAATAATAAAGACATTGTAACGATTGTTGACGAAAACAATGTAATCTGGTTTAAGGCTAAAGATGTTTGTGAAATATTAGGTTATGAAAAAACAAAACACGCAATTAAATTAAATGTTGATGATGATGACAAAATTCAATATTTTTACTTAAAAAACAAGGGGCTATTTGAATGGCCCCTTAACAATCTTCATCCTGACACTGTTTTTATCAATGAATCTGGACTTTATTCTTTAATTTTGAGATCACATAAAAAAGAGGCAAAAATCTTCAAAAATTGGGTTACAAAAGAAGTTTTGCCAAGTATTCGTAAATTTGGTCAGTACAAACTTGAAAACAAGATTAAATATTTAGAGGACGAAGTTAAACACTTGCAAATTAAAGATGAAATAAAAACGGAAATAATCGCAAAACAAAGTGTAAAAATTGACTTAATGAAACCAGACCTTGTTTGTAAAGATTTTGCTAAGAAAAAACACCATGTTTTTGTATTAATTAAGAAGAATCACATGTGGGAATATCCTTATTACGTTATCAGAGCTCAAAAGAGAGAAATACCGAAAAGATTGAAAGAACTTGAAATTAATTACCCAGAAATGGAAATTTTATTAAGACATGGAGATCCAAATAGTATAAATCTCTACAACCAAATGAAAGAATCTTTGAATATTTTATACAACGGAAATCATTTTACTACAAATATGGCAGAATCTCGACTGATTTATAGAATATCTAAATTACACGATGAAAATGTTTCTAAATTTTACTAAAAACTCTCGATTTATTATATTTTGTTTGTAAATGTTTAGCATAACTAGGTAACCATTGTAAAATCTTTTTTTCATATTCACAAGGCATTTCGTTTTTATAACTTTCGCTGAAAATTTTTTTAGCACAATCTTTGCAAAAAGCATCTTTTCTATCTTTACTATACTGCCAGTTATTAAATTCAGAAATATTTTTAATTTCTTTACAAAAGTAACAATTTTTTTCTTCTAAAGTTAATTTGTCCATTTTAACGTATAATTCCTTACAATAACAGTCTTTTCTATTCTCTTCTTGACACTTTGTACATCTCTTTTGAGACTCCATTTAAATAGAAAAAATTATTACACGATGAAAATGTTACTAAATTTTATTAAAAACTCTTGACTTATGATATTTTGTTTGTAAATGTTTAGCATAACTAGGTAACCATTGAAGAACTCTTCCACATTCGCAATGAGTCGGTTTATTTTGACTTTCTCGGAAAATTCTTATAGCACAATCCTTACAAAAAGCTTGTTTTTTATCTTTACTATAATGCCAGTTGTGAAATTCTGAAATATTCTTAATTTCTTTACAAACGCAACATTTTTTCTCTTCTAACGTTAATTTTTCTATTTTTTTTCGTATAATTCTCTCTCATATTTACTACGGCAATCCTTACACATAGACCCTAATCCTTCTTTTTTATTCTTATTTTTATAAAAAGCTTCAAAATCTTTAAATTCTTGACACTGTGTACATTTCTTTTGAGACTCCATTTATATAGAAAAAATTACAGCTTTGACTTTCTCAATTCATATTCATAGAAATTTCCGGTTATTTCTTCATTATTTAAATCTTTTATACTATAAGTTACAGGATCTGTGTTATTAATTTGATAAATTACAAAGATTTCTCTTGACCAATTGTTCTTATATTTGCTCGAAAATGTTTGTTTTTTACTAACAATTCTTACATGATCATTGACTTTAAATTTAGTTTTCGTGTGAATTTCTGGTGGAACATACTTAAAAACCGACTCTAATAACTCTTTTTCTGCATCTTTATCTACGTCTTTAGGCTTCATTTTGATTGTGCTATGAACAGTATCGTTATATTTCTTTACGATTTCTTGAAGAATATCGATCCATTTAAAGTTTTTATTAATCTCAAAAAGAACCTTCATTCTTTCATTTTGAGTTCTGTTATATCTCTCTACAATACTTGATTTCTCTTCGTTTTCAGTATGATAAATCTTAATGTTGTATTTTCTCAAAACTTCGTTAAATTCTTTATTTTTAAACTCTAAACCCTTATCTGTATGAAGTAGATTTGGAGGTTTGTGATTGATCTTTATCGCGTCTTTTACTATATCTTCGAAGGCTTTTGAAACATCTTTACCGTTTTTTCTTTTGATAGCTCTTGACCAAGCATATTTTGAGAAAGTATCAATAACATTTAACATATACTTGAATCCATCATTTTGATCCGAATAGTTAGACATTATAACTAAATCTGCTGCCCATAAATCGTCAATTCCTAATGTTATAATTTTTCTCTTTTTAAACTTCTTTCGTACCGGTGCATGAATTTCTCTAGCTTCAATCTCGATTTCTTCCTTATTCTTAGATTCTTTCTTTACTTGTTTTTCATAAGGATTCTTTATAAATTTACTCTTATTTGTCTTACATTTTGAACATTTTGCTGCAATTCTATACAATCCGTTTTGAGTTTGAACAATTTTAGAATCTATATTTTTCGTTTTCTTTTTACACTTGTGACAGTGAATTAAATCATCTTCCATTTACATATCAAAGTTTCCAAGTTTATTTAATTCGTCTAATATATCAGATTTTGCTTCATTTTTATAGCCATACGGTACTGTATCGATCTTATTTTCTAGGACAATTCTCTTATCATCTTTAGCGTTCAGTGCCAGCTTGTTTATGGTAACAGTGTACAACTCATGTTTATAACTTTTGATGACTGTCATCTCCCTAAATTCTTCTTTATCTTCGAACAAACATCTCTTCAAGTTTTCGATATTTATTGTTTTATTTACAACGCTTCTCTTAATTCCTTTACACCTTACTGGGTTTTTATCTAGATATTTGTACGAGTACATCTTCGACCTTAAACCACAAAATTCTTCTAAAACTTCGCTATTTAACTCATCTTTGAATTTCCCTATTACCTTCTTATTTTTAGTAGTGAAACATTCATGATCTTTTGGATAATCACTTGTATCAAAGTCATCTATATTTTCTTTAATAATTTTAAAAGGATCTCGTTTCAATTCTAGAAAATAACTGTCTGTATCCATGTAACACAGATTCAAATCTGGATCAAAACTCTTTAATTTTTCATAATAAAACTCGTACATTAGCAATTTTGAGAGGTCGAGAACTGAAAATCCTATGTAAATCGGTTTGTTAAATTTAACCTTTTGTTTGTACATGTGACTCGCTATACAGTTGTCGTCAAAGATAGTTAAAGCATTTGAAATTTGTTTTCTTGGCTTGTTTCATTGAAAATTCTTCATTACCGAGTTTGATATCACATCTATTTCGCACATTTTCCATACTTTTTCCAAAAACAGAGTTGTTCATTAACTTGTAAAAGTCCTTCTCAAAATCACTTGTAGCTTTGGTCCTCATATTAGTATTAAAATCAATGTACTCTTTCATAAAAGGCTTCTGATCGAATGCAATAACTCTATTCACATGTTTTAACACCATTCCCTGTTCGAGATAGAATTTCAAATTTCTCGAATGAACAACGTATTCAGTTTTATCCAGTAGAGTTGTGCACAACTTGTTTTTAAAATGTTCAGGAGCAAGAGGCAAATCTTTATGATTTTCATGTAAATTTGTTGGATATCCTAGATCAACTTCAAGAATATAGCCATAATCTTCGTCGCCAGCGAGTTCTAAAATTGTTTCTTGCCATTCTGCTGTTGTATATGTTTTCGGGTTCATCCACTTGATTTCGTTATATGGTAAATTTTGCATAAGACCATAACCATAAAGATTATTGGCGTCGACGTACAACAGATAGCTTTCTGGTTTTGTCTTATCGAAATCTTTCAAATATTTGTTATTTGCTTTAACATATCGTTTAATACATTGAGAAATGCCTCCGCGAATACCTTTTTCAATCATTAAATACATATCGTAATCGTGTATCAGCTGAAGCTCAATTTTCGTTAATTTTAACATTGCGTCCCAAGCAAGACTTGGAGCTGTTAGATAATGTGCCGGATCAAGTTTATAGCAATTTAAGCAAATATTTCTGAAATTTTCAAATATATCAGCGAGCAATAGTACATCTTGGATATTGTACAAATCAGAGTAATTTCCAAGATTTTTCTCTTTTAATTTGTTCCAAACGCTCAAGTAGTGTTGATAATCTTTCTCAGATATGCTCTCGTCTGTCAAAAGTGAATAGAAATCTTGAATTTTCAGCTCTTCTGTGTAATCAAGTTTTTCAATACTATCGATAAATTCGTAAGGAAATATACCTTTCCCAGATAGAATTTTAAAGATTTCTTCTTCGTCATTTGGTTGTCTTTCTAGAATTGCGTTCAATATTCGTCCATCTTGTATAAAATGATTTGTATGTTTGAAGTCTTCTTTCTTTAGATTTTTAGCTAACTTTTCTATAGACGAGGCCATGAATCTGAACGTGTCTACGAACGAAAACTTGATGAATTTTCTTGGCTTATCACCTTCGAATTCATATCCATATCCTGAATTTACTGAATAATTTATATATTTTTCATCTGTGTTTGCGATCAAATCAACATTTCCATATTGTTTAGCCATCTCTTTTATGTACAAATGAGTATCGTAATTTGACATATTATGACAGAAAACTGGGATGTTCTGGGGAAATTTCAAATTCAGATTACAACATGAATGAGCTGCGCCTCGAAACTTGCCGGTTAAATGACAATGATCTCTCACTTTATTATAACTCTTATCTTTCCAAATATCAGGAGTAAAACCATACTGAATTGACCCAACATCATAAGCAGACCATTCGCAAATATGACAAACGTTTGCATTTTGGTATGAAATTTCTTCTTCTTCAGTCAATTTCATAGGTTTTTTGTTCTTAGAATTATATTTTGTAGCTATGTATTTTGATATTTTATTGAGTTCTTCAAACAATTTTGCAGGAACATTTGGCAAATCTTCTTCATTTTTTGCTCGATAACATATCGGCTTGTACATACGATTGGTCACATTCGAAACTAAATATAGAGTAAAACCATAAGGAATATGCTTCTGAACCTTGGTTGTAGTCGATCTTTGTGGATTGTTTTTGCATGTGGGAATCTTCTCTAATATGCTTTCAAAATCCATATAAATAACGTAAGGATGAGAAAATTTCTTTTGATAATTAGTAAATGTTGTTGTTTGACCTGGAAACGGCATAATTGGCTTACAAACTTCATGTTGCTTGCAAATTTCTAAATGATCTGTTAAATCTCCAGATTTGTAGAAATGGCTTAAACATCTTCTACAAAGAAACTTTTTGTGCTCATGCTTAGATAACTGAGAAGAAACAAGCTTATTTAAATCGGTTATCAAAACATAATGAGATTTATCATCTTGTTTAACATACAATAAATCAATGTTTAATTCAGCGTCATATTTTTCTGAAATTTGTAACGGAACAATGTTAATTTTTTCATCAAAACTGTAAACATTCACAGACATTTTTGGATATTTGTACTTAGGATTGAAGCTTCGTTTTTCAAATGATTGTATATCTTTCAGAGACATTGGATACTCAAAACCCGAAAATATTTCGTCATTCACAAATTTTTCGTATTGCTTTGCTCTGTCAACATGAGTCTCAGGTTTTTCAATAGCACATCGGATAGAATAAATAAAACATAAATCATCTTTATTTTTTATATTTATACAAGCTTTCTTAACTTTGATATTCTTTGGTAAATCGATGTACGATCCTGCATTCATCATTTCGTGTTTGTTAAGGCTCAAAACTAGTTGTTTGCAGCTTTTAAATGTCCATCCGGAACCTTTATTTGGATGATTTGTCTGTTCTCTATGTGTTAATTTATTAAATTGTTTAGTGATAAAATCGTTTACATTGAAGATTTCATCTGCTTTTATAGTAAAGTACATTGGGCAAGTTTGTGGTTCACCATTCACTAAAGTTCGTTCGTATTCACATTCTAAAGATAGATAACCTTTCATATTTTTAACGGATTCTTGAAATTTTTCGATTAAAATTTTGATTTCTGGCCTCATAATTGATAGATACTTGTAAATTGACATGAAATCATCGTTCAAATTCGTTAAAATGTATTGTTTGAACAGACCGTGCATAGAGGACAAAACTTCGACATCGATGATATTTTCAGATTTGTGTTTATCTATTTGTTCGATCGTTTCAGACTTAGTTTTTTTCGTTAGTGTTGATAGATAATTTTTCGGCGATTGATTGAATTTTTTCATCACTAAATACTTTAAGATCTTTCTTTTCAACTTTAAAATTTTTCTTTAATTCCCTCAATTTATCTATATTATACATCCTCTCGTGATTAGCAATTTGATTTTCTCTGGCCCATTGTCTTAAATAATTTAGTTCATTATCGTAAATTTCTTTGTTCTTCAAATGAATCTTTGAGTTGTAGTGCCGATCATAATGATGTTTAAAAATTTCTTTTTTACAAAAGGGACATGATACCTTTTCGCGCTCCATTTAATAAGGAAAAATTTTATGAGTTGAGTTTCACTATTTAGTGGAATGTCTTTTTGTTTAACGGAAATTATTTGCTAAATTCATATTATTTTCTTTCATTCCTCCTAATACTTCAAAAATATACTCTCTCGCTGCTGAAAAATCTCGATTTCTTCCGTAATAATCTTTGTAATCATAGACAAAATATCCTAAATAGTTGTACAATAGAATGAAATTATTTCTATTTATCTCTGTTGTAGAAATGTAAACATAAACATTTGTGCTGAAAAATTTATATCTTGGTAGACTTAGTTCCATAATCTCCATTTATAAAAAAATCTTTTTTGTTTAAATGGAAGAGTACAATGCCAACTGTTACAAGTGTTATAATAGAGGAGAAATTATTGATAAAAAATATTTAGTTTGTAGAGATTGTAATTTAATTTTGTACGAAAGACCTAAACCTAAGAAATTACGAAATAAACTAACACATTTGAATAATCTGCTTATAAAATTACAATACGGAGACAAGAAGCAAACAAAATTTGTTACAGAATTTAGAAAACAGAATAAAAATTTTTACTTATCTCTTGGAACCATTGACAAAATTATTTTCCTTTTCAAAGAATACATTAGGTTTGTAGGTATCGATACACACGTTTATTATGAAAAGATATTACCTGTATTTTTTCATTATCTGGATGTTGAATTTGTCTACGACTTTAAGCCAGAAATCCTCGATGATTTTATAGTACATTTGGAGAAAGTAAATGAAGAACCTCGTCAAACAATGAAGATGTTGGCAATTCCCTCGACTTCTCGAGTGATTGTTAGCAAATTTCATTTTTTCCGTCTTTGAATTTTTTCTATTTAAATGGAGTTCTTGAAAGAGTTAAATGATATTGGAGAATGTAAGTTTAAAGAGTATAAGAAGTTAAATGAATTGGAAGAAAATAAGAAATACAAAATTTTGAATTTGGAGAAAATGAAGGATAAATTCGGGTTTACAATAATTGCCGAGTTGGAAGATTATAAAGTACACTTACCGAACAGACTTTTGACTGTTTTGGATGAAAAAAAGATTAAAGAATTGAATAAACATGATAAATTACACTTGGTTGTTACTGGAAAGAAGACTATTAAAGATAAAGAAATTATAACAATTAACTTTGTAGAATAAAGTCTTAACTCTAAAACTTGCAGTCCCTCCCCACGTCATAGTACTGTTTTGATAACCATAGTTGGTGTCTTTCTTCATAGGAATCACATGGAATATTATCTACAGTAATACCTTTTGTTTCACACAAAATGTGGCTATATTCTATAAGAAAAATTCTATAATGCTCTTTAATGAATTGTGTTGATAAATCTTGATACTTACAAAAATTCCTAAGAAATTCATCAATTAAGTCTTGATTATCTTGAAAGAACGTATAATATGGGAAAAATTTCATAAAAAAACGATGAAAACTCTCTGTTTGTTTATTTTTTACTTTCTTTTCAATATCTTTCGTAATTATATTAAATATATAATCCCTTATATTTTTCGTTTTTTGTGTGTACACGTGTGCAGTTTTCGTTCTTTCTGCAAAAGACTCTACAAGTTCTTTTAATTCTGTTTCATTTAAGGAAAGTATCGAAGACGGTATCAACTGTTGTTGAAAATAAACCGGCAATTCACTGAATTCATCTTTGTTGCACTGTTTTAATGCTAGAAATTGTAGAGACTTTGGTGAGTTCATGTTGTTTATTTAGTAGAACAGATTTTTTATTTAAGAAATATCTGTTCATTAAAATTTGTAGAATATAAAGCACTGAACTTGTCACTACGGATTAATTTCACTAAGTCTTGTTCCAAATAGAGCTGAAGATGAAGAGAATGCGATATTAAACCAGTAAACAGTGAACTTTTAACATTCCTGGATCAAAAGTATAGAGTAAAATTTAAATATGACTGACTAGTGTGAGGTCTGGACGGGAAAAGGCTGTTCTCCTGTGTGCCGCGCAGTGCTACCAACATTTCTCGCTCAACGGTAATGCCAACATATTCTAAATTCAACATTCGAGTATTATAAATTCCACAATTTATGTTGTCATACTGTCATGAAAAATTGCTTGAATACAGTTTACCATAGTTTATTTAAGTAAATTGTATTGTGAATTGTTTTTACATATTTATGGTGTATTGAACAGTATTTGTATTGATTTTTGGGCTGTCCCAAAAGTGGTCCAGAACCGCCATATTATTATCTTGTTTTTACATATTTATGGTGTATTGAACAGTATTTGTATTGATTTTTGGGCTGTCCCAAAAGTGGTCCAGAACCGCCATATTCATATCTACTTATATATATATTTATCGCTTGATCGCGGGATTGTATCGCTTGAATAAGTAAATAAACAAGTAATAATGTCACAATTCATGTTTCTTTTATACGGTGCATGACTTTAACATTACATCTTGTACACTCAGTTTATAGGTGTGATAAATTTACTCACATTAGTAACATAGTTGAGATCCGTTTTTCAGGTCACAGACGGAAATCATTCCGGATAGAAAATCACTCGGTAATACTAACAATATTGAATACTGAGTATAGGAATAGCAAAACCTCCCAAAAGGAGTGGATAAGATGTTTAATATTGAACAAAAATATTAACCACATAAGGGTACAATTCAAAGTTGTGATTTTTAGATTTAAATTACCACGGAATAAACTACTTTAGTAATTATTATTCCTTATTTTTTCTAAATATTCAATTACTTTATACAGATGTACTCGTAAGTTTATCTCTTATTTCTCTCTAGAATGGTTGATTCGTTTTTCAACTATGGTATACAAAATTACGGAAAGAAAACTACTTAATTATACTACCCTGATGTGTAAAAGTGTTGAAAATTATGCGTACAAATTCCTGGACACATAAAAACACCACATCACTGATTCTTTTGTACACATTGCGATATTTCTTTGAGACTTGTGGTTTTACTGCTGTATTAATTTTACTATTGATATTGTTCGTATTTAAACTTTTCTTTTGAATATTTCCAAAACATGAACGATACTTTGTACCGTTATTTAGTTGTATTTTGTATAATACATATTTTCGCAACCTTGTTACTCATTTCTGGTTGATATAATATAAAGTTACATCCGATTTCTTGGAACTAAGTAATTTCTTGGCGGAGTATTAATCTTCCTCCCGTTCCTCCTGCCGACCAACACCTCGCACGCTTTGTCCGTAAATAAAATGTATATTTCCAAATTATAAATTATTCCTTTTATGCGAGATATCTAATTTTGAATGTATGTATAAAATAAAGTTGTAAATTGTAAAGTGTCTTGCCTTAGTTGATGTTTTATTTGGCAGATTATACGGATAATAGTGTGGTGATGTCCTTGTGACGAGACCATGTTGTTATGAATCTTAAAGTGTCTCGATCAATGGCTAATACTGTCGTGATTCTGTTTTAGACGAGTTCAACTTCCAGTCTCTGAGTTTGATTCGAGTTGAGTTGAGTACAACTTCGAGTGCTTCCAGCATTCATGTTTTGGACTTTTAGTCTACTAATCTTCACTTTTTCCGACTACCGCTGCAATATCGAACCAAGATACTGACGCCCGCGTTTGTGAGTCGACATCAACATGAATGGAAGTCAATTGTAAAGTTTTAATAATTATTAAGTTCCTATGTAAAATTCCCGTAGAACATTGGAACCATTAGGCCCATCCCCATGATACCATTTACTTCGTTATCACTCTATTTGGCAGCAACGTGGCAATACATTATTTTATTTCTAACATCTAGAAGCGGTGCTTTTTTTATTTCCTACAATTAACGTATATGCAACTTTACAAAAAGAGCATTCATTACCCAATAATACGACCCCAGCGGTATCCTACCCCTATTTGTTTTGATCATTCGGTGCCAATTATATAATATAATAAGTGACTGTCTAATTTAATATCATAAACTAATAGAAGAAATAGAGTTAATTTATAGTGTGGTAAATATCTGCAGGAATTCAAAATTAGGTAAGGGTGTAAGAACCGTATAATATTTTGTCTGCAGACTGCGATATAGTATTTTCACGTCATACTTGGTGGTTTATTAATCCTGGTAAATTTTTATTTCGAAAATATAAATATATAGAATGAATGGTATAATTAAAACGTTTATGTCGGTAACAATACGAAAATAATAGTTAATTAATAATAAAAATAACAATATTTAATCCAATTTTATAGTAATAATTGTGAATTGAAACAGTGGTTTTTATATACGTGTCCTCTGAAGTCAAGAACCTTTGCGGTGCTTCTGGAGTGACAGGATATTCTGGATGGGTAAGGTTGGTTGTAGAACCCGCCTCGTGTCAAGATCCATGAGGAAGAATTTTGGGCATTAATCTCAATCATGTCTCCTTAGAAGAAGGCTAGTTCTATGCCTCTCCAGTCAAAGTAGGCAGGGGGTGGTCCGCCCTTATGCCTTGGCCATCAACAGCCCGTAACACTTAGGGAACCTCACCAACTCCAACAGTCATCTCCGCAGTAAGCTAGACCTATCGATCTACCCTTGCACCCCGATATCTCTAAATTTGTGATTAGTGATGTGCCACTCCTGGAAATCCATAATGTTGCCCAGAGATAAATGACATATCCGTATTTGCTGTTAGCAGTGTAGGTTCACCTGTATTACTACCAGAAGTGAACCCTACAGGGGTTTCCTATTTTACTGACGGCAAATTTGTTTTTGTGTTTATTTTATAGGTTTATAAATTACAGATAGAAAAGATGAGATTTATTACGATAGTATGTAAAACGGTGATAGCAGAAGATTGCTATGCAGTTACAATTATTTTCATAACAATACGTTAATAATTATGTTATTGAAAATTTATATTGCTTCATCTTTTTTAATTTACTTGAAATACAGGTGGCTATTAAATATTTCTATTAATATATTAATTACACTGTTTAATTTATGTAATACACTGATTGTTATGCAAATTGTTATATCCACAGCCAGTATGGATGTAAATAATATGCATTGCTTTTAAATTTCTATGTCAAAAATAGAATTTACTCTACATCTAATACCGTAAATGCTTACTTAACTTATCTTATAGATGTATTAGAATAATTCACATAATATTTTTAACCTAATATGCAATATTTTTTTACCTAAAATTACATTTATATTCACTCGTGTAAAATACAAGAAGATTATATCTTGGTTCCCTTTTATATACTTCATTAAAACATTAGGTTTTACCACATTGTATTGGACATTTGGAAGTGTGTGGATATGTTTTATAGTTGTATATTTTTGGTCTATTGTATTTCCTTATATCACTAAAAAATGTTATGTCGTTTTAATTTAATGAATTGAAAAAAAATTAAATTTAAAATAATTAGTGTGTAAAATATTAAGTAACACCTTAATATTTGGTAAAAATTAGCAAATAAATCTTTTTTAACTTTTCGAAATGTGGTGCAACTAATTTAAATACTTTTTAAGCATTAACTATCACACGCGCCTGTTTGGATAGAATTGTTCTGGAAATATCAAAGGGAAGCCTAGGTCAGTACCTCTATAATGCAGTTGATGGACTTTAACCGGCCGCCATTTCGTATAAAACTATGTCTATAAGAAATTGTAGCATGTACCCAAATTTAATTTTTTTCTATTTGAGTGATTTCTAAAACATTAATTCAATATATAATCTTGTCGCCAATTTTAATTAATAAAGCATATGAGGTTAGGTTTTAGGCAACATTTTCTTATACTAAAAAGCTTAAAAATGTTGTTTATATTAACCTTGAATTGTATTTACATGACTTTCCCGTGCACTAAACATGACTAATATCAACAATGTAGGCGTGTGATCTTTATTGTATAAAAAAGTAGTTAAAATTGCTATATAACACTGCAAAAATGTTTACAATAAGGCTTGAATGACCAATACTATGTAAGGTATATCCAGACACTTTATATATTCCGAATGTGTAAGTACTAGATATAAATTTAAATCCCTGCTGTAATATATATATATATTATTTTTGCAAATTTTGTTTTTCATTTCTTGCTATCAATATACAAGGTAAACGTAACCAACGCTTCTGTGCTGAGCTCAAAGTTTAGAGAGTACTCCACATCCGTATAATATCTTTTGATCAAGTTAAGTTGCGGGAGAAACCGGAGACCGAGAATATATCTTAATCAAAGGTTGACGTAACATTTAACCTTACATATTCACGCTCCAGTCTCCAGCCAATAGCGTACAAACTCGGCCTGTGGAATCAACAGTGATTCTACGTGTAATAAGTTTATATGGAGAATTTAAATTAGACATTACCCTTCCTTCTGGAAAAATGCAGCATTCATGTTTATTTCAAAAATGGATCCCCGAACTCTAAAGGTAAGTAGAGTCGAAAACATTCTAGTCAGATATCATCATGTGAGAAGCTATCTCCTCCCCCCCCTCTCACTCTCAGGTATTTCTTAACACTTACCTGGCAAGTTGTGATTTTTGGGAAAAGGCATCCCTGCAATGTAACTTGTCGGGTTTTTACATATGGCTTTAGGCATGATAAATAAAAAAATGCTATTCCTACCTATATACTGGTCTAATACTTTATGCGTTTAAGAGTTAACACTGTAGAGCTGATTTCATTAATGAATAAAAACTGTTTCAGTAATTTTTTTAAGATATACCCGTGTAAAAACATTAAAGATAAAAGTAGAAAAAGGTCAATTTATATAACCTCCTCCTTTTTATAAAACCGGTTAAAAACAAACAATAATCGTAAAAGAAATATAATTGACGTTTTAGGTTTAGTTTCTTACATTAACAGTCAGCTTATTCAATACGTCATATTTAAGATTTTGGTTCGTGTACGAATTCTTTATCTAGTTTCTTTCACAACTTATATTACAACATAATATTTGTGATATAATATAAACCAGATATTTCTTCCTTGGAATTCATTATACAAATAACATAGTTGAAGTAGTTTTTATTACTAAAATTTACTTTAAAAACGTATTATTCACTTTTGTTGAAGGCGTGCTACCAGGATTAGGAATATTTTGTTCGAGGAATGAATTATTCATCATACACGCTTCCTATAGTCTACATTTTGAACCGAAGTGAATAGCCCGCCTTGATCAATGGCCGTATTCCTTCCGTTTCCCTTGCAACACAACATTATCACCTCAACCCGTTCTGTGCTTCATTTACATTCTGACTCTACTCGTGAGTTCTAATAATTAAGTGTTCACATCTCTTTGTTCAAAACCAATTAAAACATTACACGTAATGAATTCAAATTTAAAAACAACATTTACCTCGTACATTTAAGAGTCCGTTAGTTATCGAATTGGATCGTGAAATAGAGTGTTAACAGGATAACCTGATTTACATGCTTTTGGTGACGGTTTCGTTCACGGAAAAGTATAGTACTTTAGCATAACGATTTAATAGTTAAAAACTCAAGCCAAGAATAAATATGTCAGTTACATTTTTTTTATTGTGCATTTTTATAGATAGTATTTCACTTTGTCACATAAAAAACTTCGCTGTGATTGAATTCAAATATATAAATTAATAAATCTGATAAATCATATTATTTTACTTATTTATTTTGGAAATTCACTCACCCCCTAGAGTAATAAGCAATAGGGATCAGCTAATTACACTTTATCAAACTATATCTACGGAGACTACTGTAATAAGTATAAAAGTGTTATATTCATATGTTTGTCTATATATATATATATATATATATATATATTATATATATATATATATATATATATATATCGCAACTACTTTAATTTAAAAAAAACAGGTCAATATAAATTATAAAAGATTCGTCCAGCAAACTTTAGAAAACAATTTTCAATCCTACTCTGATGGATGGTTTCTATTCAACTGAATCCATTCATCCAACCGATCTAATGTAATCAGCCAATTACACAGGAATTTACGTCGTTTGGCAAAAGTTTCCCAGTTCAATTAAATCCGACACATTTTGACTTTATCAACTTAAATAATCCCACCCATGGCTTTAAATTGTTTAAATTACTGTTTCAGTTCCAAATAATTTAGAATGAAAAATAGAGGTCACACTGTGTATTATATATTCCTTATCGCTAACTATTACATGGTAATATGTATTAAAATTAAGACATTATCAGTTTCAAAACGTTTTAAGGTCATTATAATAAAGCAAACTTAACTGTAAGATAGTAATAAACAAATTTTAAAAAAGTAAATAAAGTTAAAATTATAATGCGTTGAAGTAATAATTAATTATATGGCGTTATGTATGGCTGCCATTGAGTGATGGTCTTAGTTACGGCTTCCTAATACATGTTTTGCTGCAGTAGCGGCTGCCTTGCCACTGCCATAACGTTATTGAGGTGTTTAAAACCTTTTTGCCACTTAATGCTATAAATAGCCATGACAATACTCTGAGTCTATCTGTAACATAGTGTGACTTGGCTTCAGAAATCTGTGGGAGTTGTTACATTCTGCAACGATACTTGTCTTGCTATAGAGTTAAGGATTTGAGCACCGATGAGACGACATTAGCTTCACAGTCAATCAACCATTTTGGTAAATACTAAAAAACGCCGAGTGGGTTGATATAAGGAACTGTGGGTTTTACTAACTACAATATTGATCTACAAATATTTTTATTTATACTGTATTGCTTTCGCTTTCTTTTTAAAACCTTGAAAAAAACATTTTAAAATTCGGTTGATGCGGATGGTAGTAATTCAGTGATTTTTATTTGTATAGTAATTGAACAATAAAAAGACAGAAGGTAACAATTTATGAGGAGTTATGCTCAAGTTAAATCTATATATGAGATCTATATTGAGAGATAAAGAATAGGTTAGGTTTAAATCCGTATTAAAATAAAATTAAAACTTAATATTAAAGTTGAAAATTAATAAACTTCAAACAATTTGGTTAAGATTCTGTTTATACTATTTTGTTTGGCATCTACACAATTTTATTTATACTGACACATACTAACACCCTCACATGAGTTCCTATGTACCCTTTTAAGAAACTTGCTTTTTAGAAACACATAGTTCCACAATTATATACGAAGCAGTCTATAGTTATTATGTATCAAGAAATTATAACTTATCCTCTCGAAATAGGGTTTTGGTAATAGGATATATCATTTAGTGTACTTTATACTGAAAATTAATTCTATTAAAAAATGTAAGTAATTACTTAAAGATATTTTTCCTCTCTTAGTGTTAGAGCACGTATTAACAAAATTCCATTTCTGTGAAGTAAAGTCAAGAAGACCCACAAAGCACAGTGAATACACCTTTTTTTCCTCTTTTTGATTTATTTATTTTTTTTTATAAAGTGTATTTGCTTCTGAATGCAAAGTAAATATTAAAAAAGAACTGTTTCGCATAAGAGCAAGGCCCTCAAACTTAGTTATTACTGTTTTTTTTTACCTGCTATACAACTTTTAACTATCTTACCTACATAGGAATTCTTAAAAATTAAGTGAAGGATGTGAACCTTTTAAATCAGTTTGAAACTATTAAAAACTTGAGGTGTGAACTATAATATAATATGTAGAATATAACTAATACTTTTGATTAAGTTAAGTTAAATGCAAGAAAAATTTCAATTTTGCAATGCGTTCATGAGGCATTTAACTTTCTTTTCGAACATTTTAACTCTCACAGCTTTCTGCAGATCATTTATTATGCTTCTCAGATTTTGACGTATTGGCTACTACCGTCACATAAAGCGTCAAAACATTACGTTCAATTACACGTTTTGACGTTTTTAAGTAATAGGCATTTTTGTACAGACATAATTACGTATTTTGCTTCATTCATGGCTACATTTACTGAAAACACTGGTTGGGAACTTTTGTTTCCGTTAAGTTTATCACCTTAAACCCAAATAAAATTAGTAACAACTAATTTATATAGCAATGTTTTGATGTAGGAGGGTATAATCTTCAAATTCTATTCTCGATGCAAGGACACCATAGCCTACCACTTTATTTCTTATGCACTTTAAAATCTTTTTATTCGGGTTCATGGGGAATATAAAGACTATTTACACCACATTTCTAATGATTTCATACCAGTAGATTTGCTATAGGAAGTAATCGAAAGTTATATAACGTCAGCGTGCAAGACTGTTGGATATTTAATACCATCATTGTTACTATACATGATTGATACATGATATTTAAGAGCGAGCTGTAGTGACGGTCTTCTCGATTTAGCTCAATAAGAGCAGTTATACCTCATGGATGTATACCGCCTTATTTTTAGTTGCAGAATAAAATTATGCAAATGTGTCTTAACAATGGTAATTTTAACACGTATACAATCACTTTTTTTTCTTTTTGCGGTAGTTTAATAGTTATTCAAACAAAAATAGCAAAATAATTTTTTTTTTAACTTTATAATTTATTAAAAAACTACAGTTTACAAAAGAACTAACTAAAAAGTATTTGGGTCCGTATTAATGTTGTGTTAGTAATGACACGCTAAGAACAAAAGGAAGGGCGTAAAGGTTCGTGAGTTTAACATTGAGGTCGTTTCACTTTAGCCTGCTCCTAATCCAGTTTCTCAGGAAACATTAAATTGCAACTGTTATATCACATCTGTTTAGTATTTATTATTCTAATGAACTTAAATGGATTATTGTAACCTGCTCAAGCAATGAAGACGAATACGAGATTACCAGTAATGAACAATTTATTTATCGTTTAAAATTATAACTAAGCAGTCGAAGGATACCTTTCAACTTAAAACTACTAAAAGGCAACATAAATATAACAATTTTCCACAACTGGTATACAATAACTACTCACGAAAGAGAAATCAAAATCTGTCAGTGTGAGTTATTCACTCAGTGCTGTAATGATGTTTTTGACGGATATTACATAAATTCTGTGTACTATATCAATATATACGGTTTTTCAAAATTATAGTATTGTTAAATTTAACCCAAATCGTAGGAAACAATACCTGGTTTAATCACTTTTACTTAGAAGTATTCTTTCTAATTGAAATCTAAGGTGAAAATGTGTTTGGCATTTTAGTAATGCATGGGGATTTCTCTTCTTGCTTGACAGTTGACATTTATGCTAAGTACTCCACAGAAACCATCCTCCTAAATCCTGTTAGTTAAATATTCATCGATATTTAAATTTTTAACTTTCTGAATATTATATAAAGTTTATTTTACACGCTTGAAGCAAGAAATATATAAAACAAAATGTTAATGTGTGATAGTCATCCCAACTAATTCCCCCCACATATTTTTATGTAAATAAGAATGTAAAAGAATGAGGTAAGAAAATATAGACGTAAATCAACTCTAGACCAGCGTTGTGTAGTAATATTTTTATCATAGAACAGCCATTCTTGCGTTGGTAATTGATAAGTTAATTTTTCGGAATTCAGTAACCTCAATAACTTGGGTATAACTGTATAATTTAAATTCAATTATGTGTTAAATTCTGTTTTATAAAAATATGAATATCCAAACAACCCGACCTACAGTTATGATTAAGAAATTGTGTTGTTTTCTTCGGATTAAAAACTTTTCATAAAACTGTGATTTATTTATTACGAAGCCTACAAGAAAACAGCTTTTGCACATATTCACACTGTTATAAATTAGTGACAAACATGGAGAATGTTTTCATATATTTTTAATAGCTATAAAAATATACTGTACATTTTTTAAATAAAATTTAAAAATATAATTTAAGTAACTAGCCAAAGGATTTATATTTAAAAAGTAGGCCTTTTAATTTTATTCTAATTTAAAGATATATATATATATATATATATATATATATATATATATATACATATATATATATATATATATATATATATATATATATATATATATATATATATATATATATATTTGAAGCTAACATTAAATTCTTGTGGAACGCGTTCTTTACCCTTAAAGATGTTTCAAAGTATTTTGTATTTATAGTGGAATAATACATTTAGCACATATTAATTAATCATATAATTGTAAACTCTTTTGTATGATTTTACTGATTGCAATTTACATAGTTGGCAGCTTTAATAGGAAATATTTAAAAGAGATTTTACTCATAAAATATTCATGCGCATATGGTAATTTACAGAAAATTAATTAATTATACTAAATAACGAATTTAAATTAATTTACAGCTGTTCTTTAAGAGTCTTATTTATATTATTGACTCCGGTGATGGTTTTGAAGCTTTGAAACGAAATTACAGTGTTTTATAGCTATACTTACTATAGGTGTTTTCAATCAAACGATTACATTTCCGTTACTTCCTTTTGAAACTTCCCTTTACTGTGGTATCCTCCGCATTCCAGAGAGGCCAAACGATTTCAATGGAATTACCGCCGGTGATTCAATAGAGGTTCTCACAATAATGAGATCCTGGGGTACGGTTCTCGTCCAATAGAGACACTTGAAAGCGGCTACAGCACTGTTCGTAGTTCGCTTGGAAATAAGGGAGCTTGTTGTTTTAACATTAATCCAATCTTAATTATACTTAAGATTCTGTTTTAAGTTACTGTTAGTTTTTTTACTTACATTGGGTGAGTAGAAAGGATATAGGGTGTTGGACATTGCCATCGTTATGATTTACGGTGGTGTACATACGTGTTATTGTATAGATACAGTATCCAGCGCTCCTGTTCTACACAGACACGTGTTGGTACTCGCTCCAGTCACATCAAATTTGTTTCACCTGATTAAGAGGATATATTATAATAATATAAGTGTAGTTTTTATTTAGGTTGCATGTGACAAATTCTTATAATTATTCCCCTTAGGACAGTATAACGAGGAATATTGTTTAGGTAATTTTGGTCTATATTGGGCAAATTAGAAGAAAAAAACTAAAGGTGGCCTAATTAATTGTTACTAACATGTAAGATTACATTTCTATGATTTTATACATTTGACTAGATGGAACATCAAATTACTATGGTCTATGTATAAGTTGTGTGATTGTGTGTTATATTCATCTTCCCCTTTATCTAGCGTCTTGCGCTGTCACTGAAGTCATTCATGCAATCTAGATCAACGCCAGTATGAAGAGATCAAAAACGTTCGGTGAAGAAAAAGTTTAAAATGAATTCTTGCTTCGATTCAAACATCAGAGAAAAGAACAAATATAATCTAGATGACCTAGACTAGCAACGACCTTTCTCCACACAACGTACCTATACATAATAATATACATAAAACAATAGTCAACCGTAAGTATTCTTTAAAATTTGGAGACCTAATTAACTTGTCCCTATTTCTTAATAGTTAACATTTTAATAATTATTATCATCACTGCTAACTTCAATACCAATATGTTAGATAACACCGATTATCTGACCAGCGGTTAGAGACATTTTTACCTCTCTCGGCTTAATTTTGGTTCATTAAATCTCCAACTCGAGTAATTGCTTCACACTAGAGTCATTTAGAATGCGGTTATAAACATTTTGTCTCTTGACTTGATGCTTCCATCTCGGATTGTTGTCAGGAGGGCTAAAGTTTTGCTCAGGAAGCCGCAGTCACATTATGTATCCTAAAACTCGAAGCTTCCTTCCTAAAAATAAAACAAGATAAACACCCGGAAGAATTCAGTTTTCGAAGAATTTTCTAATGAATGAATCATGAAAATTTGTGGGTTTCTTTGAACGTATAAAGGAGGCTTTCCACGTTTTACAGGTATTTCTTCTTTACGCAAATGATGCGAATATATCGCTGTAGCAAAAATTTAATATCTGTTATTTACTTGTTCGGAGTTGTCCACCGAAGTGTTTTCCAGAACTACGAGAGAAAAAGAAAGAGGGAAAGACTTGAATAGAGGTATCTTCTGGAGAAACGCTTGAGGTAGAAGAAGAAACATTGGGGAGAGAAGCTGATTAAGTGAACCCGGACTTCTCAGGAGGACACATATCCGCTTCTACAAGCATTCTGGGTGAATCTGAGTCGGAAGTGGAAAGGGTAGTGAGGAAACACTAGAGAAGGAAACCCCGTCAGCAAAGAAAAGGAAACTTGAGGTCAGGATATTGTGGAGTGTAGACTATATGAAGACACTATGTGATGGTCACTTTTTTTAAAATATTTGAAGCAGCCAAGTGCAAGGGATAAGTTATGGAAGCCTCGTATGGAATCACTTGAGATACTTATCGAAACGATAGGAAGGGATAGTTAAGGCGAAATAAGATTGAGTCCGGCAAGAAATGAGGACAGAGGATTTGGACAAGGTAAGAACAGTTTTGAGACATGAAACTGACTGAAAAGTCATCAGCATGGCATATTTAGTAAAACTATAATGAATAAAAGTGGGGGTTCTAAAAAAAAGTAGAATAAATAAAGAAAGGATGATAATTCAAGAAATACAGGTGACTTAGAAGTGGCAAAAGCCTCAAGACATTAGTAAAGACATTATGTATCAACAGGATTTAAGTTCAAGACGAGGAATGATATTTTAATTGAACTATTGTTACATGAAATGGAATACTAAAATTGCCAAAAGACCACTAATGTGCGATACTCTTACGGAGGCTGGAATGAGAGCCACGAAGAAACCGAGGAGAGAAACCAATAACTGTGGTATATACGGAAGATAAGAATGAATGAAAAATTTCTTTATTGTTGTCAGTTGTACATTTTACATACAGTAAATCTTAAACTAAAATCAACAATAAAGCCCGAGGTAACAAAATACCTGTTCGGGAATTACACTAGTACACATAAAGAAAAAGCAACTCGAAAAAAAAGGACTGCCCTACCAGATCCTTGTAATGATACACTCTAAAACAACTATAACTAGATTAACTTCTAAAAAAAGTAACATAAAACGGAAATATATGTGAACTGTTGATCAGATTTTCAAGTAAATTATAATATAAAGTTACAATTTAAAAGTGTAATGATCATACTATAGTGTTGTAAAACCTGTCTAACATCTTCTTCCAATAACAAAACATGCCGAAGCATTTTAACAAACTTATTTTTGATTTTACATTTTCTTAAATATTCTGGTAAACAATTAAAAAACTTTGGTCCTAAAAAAAGATAGAATTTTTTAAACAAGGTTAGATGGGGTCTCGGAACTTGAACGTTTATTCTTCTCTGACTATAATGTGAATTTGCATTGTAAAAACTGCTACTTTGATTATAAAATGATTTTAATACTTTATAGATATACAGATTTTTTATCGGTAACACATTTAAATCTCTAAAAATTGGAGCTGAACTCTCCATTTTAATCTTAAATTTTATTATTCTTATGAAATGTTTTTGCAGAGTAACAATTGGTTTGAGGGTTGTAATATAAGTTCCTCCCCAAATTTCTAAACCGTATTCAATTTTAGAATTTATAAAGGCAAAATAAACTAGTTTAAGCAATCCTGTATAGCATACCGTTCTAAAGAGAATAAAAAAGTCTAACATACTTCACTAGTTTAGACTTAACTTCAGCTATATGAGATTTCCAATTCAACTTTGAATCTACCAGTAATCCAAGATACTTAATACTATCAACCTGTTCTAAGTTTGAACAATTACACACTATATTATTATTAGAATGACAACTCAAAACATGGTATTTAACAGGTGAAATAAAAGATACTTTTCTACATAAGTTAAATAATAAGTATTTGGTTTTAGGGCTCATTACCATGAAGTTATTAGAAAACCACCATCTTAAAGCATTTACATCATGTTGCATACTCAGTTGTACTTGTGCTAGTGAGTCTGCTTTATAAAATAAAGCAGTATCATCCGCAAATGCTACAATCTTGCCCTTGAAATTACCATTGCACAAATTATTAATATAAATTAGAAAAAGAGGGCCAGACAAAACTGATCCTTGGGGTATCCCTATACTTAGTTTACCTACTTCACTGAAAGTTTTATTAGCTCTAGTTACTTGGGTTCTATCTGTCAAATAAGAACAAAACCATTGCAAAGCAATTCCCCTGATGCGTCATGCATTCTATTTAAAAGTACTCGATGATCCACTGTATCGAACGCCTTCATGACGTCGACAAATAGTCCAGCGCACACTTTTCCTTCATTCATGCCTGTGTAGACCTGAGACATGAAGTCCAATAAGGCAGCACTTGTATTTAACTTACTTTGGAACCCATACTGTTTTTTAATATAAAAACTATATTTTGTAAGAAAATTCACTAGCCTCCTTGTTGATGACAATGTACTTGGTTTAATTTCCCTATGATGAAGAAGAGTGTGGAAGAGTGACACAGAGGCAGTTCCGTTACAAAACCGGAATGACACATCGAACAGGATATTACTGGAATTGGTGATGACAATGTACTTGGTTTAATTTCCCTATGATGAAGAAGAGTGTGGAAGAGTGACACAGAGGCAGTTCCGTTACAACCGGAATGACACACATCGAACAGGATATTACTGGAATTGGTGATGACAATGTACTTGGTTTAATTTCCCTATGATGAAGAAGAGTGTGGAAGAGTGACACAGAGGCAGTTCCGTTACAACCGGAATGACACATCGAACAGGATATTACTGAAATCGTTGATGACGATTTACTTTTGTTACAGCGCCAAATTCCGACACTGAAAGTTTTATTTTTATAACTTGCATTATTAGCAAAGTTTCATTTTGAATACGACACATTATTGAAGTCTAGGACACTGCGTAATATCGTCAGTAACAGTGAGGAAGCTCCACTCCAGGTTTAAGTGAAATGAATTACCACTTCAACTTTGCTTAGCTACATTAGACTTTTCGCTTATTAATATTTTGAAGCGGGTTCCTCACACACACAAATCAAATATATTTTACATGAATGTGTTTAAACTGTTATAGGACTCCATTAATCCATTAATCCATTAACCGTTATCCATTATTAAATGAGATGCATGTTGTATTAATTATTTTTCAGGTGTGAGGACTATTGCTATTTTGGAGTCTGTGGGCTTTTAGGCTTGTTTTTTACTCTTATTTATGCCATCTGTAAATAATAGTTTCCAGCACGGATTTATTTTATTATGTGGTTTTTAATGAGAATAAGATTAGTCCATTGTTTTTCTTTTGAACATTATTGTACCAATATACCATATAACAGTATAAATAAATTATGGAATTTAAATGAATAAGGGGCATAAAACACCTTAAAGTAATAAAATATTAGTGTCATGTAGGTGGAAGGTATAGGATGTATGATATATAACTTATATATATAGTGAGGACTCTTGGAGCAATGGAAAAGTTTTTTAATTGTTTCTAAATCTTGATATAATAATACTTTTCCAAATGGTTTATTTTTTGGAAACCAAGGTTTCATCAGGCGACTCCAGAAATAAATGTATGTATAGTTTTGGTACACAGTTTAGATGTTCTACAGGTATGTGTAAACAAACACTGAAAAACAAACACTGAGTTGATCAGGCAATTACTGAAATTTTACTCCCCATCCAAAGTACTAACATACTTTTTAAAGGTATTTCATCTAAAAGGCTATGTTTATTTGAATCTTAATGTGGAAGTGCACATTTTAATTACTGTCCGTAGTGCGATTTTACTGGTTTAGAATGACAAGAAAAGAACAATTATACATGACAGGAAGAATATGAAATTGATTCGAATCATTCCCTTGTCCTTCCTGATACATGGACATTACTTACTCTATCTGGCTAAAGAAATTGGTAGTAACGCTAATCATTTCAATAAAAACTATTTTCTATTAAGATTTATTCCGAAACAGAGAGAGACTAACTTCATCTATATTTTACCTCACAACCTTTTATTTATAAAGTGGCATAATTAGGGTGACGAAATTTATATTAAGATTGCTGTGGAATGATTGGACAAAACGCTGGCTGGAACCACGTGGAGAAGGAATACAAAGATATATGCACAATGAGCTCATAGGGAGTATTTGAACAATGTCGAATTTATTTCAGTATGCATAGATATATTAATCAAAGTCTACGTACATTCTTCTGACTGGTTAATTTCCACTTTGTAATTTTAAAAAAAGAAGTGAATCCGGCAGTGATCGAAGACCAGGGCCTTTCATGGCGCTACCACGAAAATAACATCGTAAGGAAAAGTTGAGGAGTTTGGGAGCAGAGTAAGTTGATCACTTATTCAATAGCTCAGAAAATCTCAAGTTATACTGTTCATTCTGAAAATATCTCAAGGCAAGATGGATACTAACCAACTCAAGACAACAAATATCTCGAGGTAAGAACGCCACTATTCAACACAAGAAATAAAATACCTCGAGGCAAGAACGCCACTATTCAACATAAGACATTAAATATCTCGAGGCAAGAACGTTACTAACCAACACAAGACATACAAGTTCCTCGAGGCAAGAACGCTACTAACAAACACAAGACAAAAAATATCTCAAGGTAAAAACACTACTAACCAACAAAAGACATAAAATATCTCGAGGCAAGAACTCCACTAAGCAACACAAGACATAAAATATCTCGAGGCAAGAACTCCACTATTCAACATAAGACATTAAATATCTCGAGGCAAGAACTTTACTAACCAACACAACACATACAAGTTCCTCGAGGCAAGAACGCTACTAACAAACACAAGACAAAAAATATCTCGAGGTAAAAACACTACTAACCAACAAAAGACATAAAATATCTCGAGGCAAGAACTCCATTAACTAACACAAGACATAAAATATCTCGAGGCAAGAACTCCACTAACCAACACAAGACATAAAATATCTCGAGGCAAGAACTCCACTAAGCAACAAAAGACAAAAGATATATCTAGGCAAGAACGCCACTAACCAAAACAAGACTCCCAGCAGGGATCACTTCTGGCTGGTTTATACCTTCCAGTTGAACCAACTGGTTATGTCCAGTAGCGGCACATCACTAACCGCAAATGTTGAGATTCTGGGGTTCATGGGCAATTCAATAGGCCTAGTCTACTGTGGAAGA
The DNA here is from genome assembly GCF_021130785.1 of Homalodisca vitripennis. NCBI lineage: Eukaryota > Metazoa > Arthropoda > Insecta > Hemiptera > Cicadellidae > Homalodisca > Homalodisca vitripennis. The sequence goes on from NW_025776972.1 coordinate 81,358, forward strand.
TGACTGTTGGAGTTGGTGGGGTTTGTTCCCTTACCTCAGAGGTTCTTGTTAACCTCAACAAGACTGGAGCCTACTCTGACTGGAGAGGCTAGTTCAGAACTGGCCTCCCCTTCTTCCGGGATGACTTTGAGATGTAGTGCCCTAATTCTTCCTCATGGATCTCGATTGGAGGCGGCCCCTACTCCCTAACCTTACCCATCCTGAATATCCTATCACTCCGGAAGCAGCGCAAAGGTTCTAAGAGGACTAAGTGCAATTTATAAGCTTCTTGTCCTAAGAGAACAACAAAAAAACCAAAACAAGACATAAAATATCTCGAGCCACAAACGCTACTAACCAACACAAGACGGTGGCTAGCCCCCACCACTTACTTGATCAACTTAACTGTTTGCCTCGTCCGTGATCTCCTGATCTCGCCAGATGATCTCTGCAAACATTCTAGTTTCTACTTACTTAGAGAAGATGGCAGAGAATGAATACCTGGTAGTTTGTTACTACATTATTATTAAAGGCTTGGTATGTTTATACTTACTGTCTGTTACTTATCTGTTAATACTTACTTCAAGAAAATAAACATTGGTCACATTCATAATACTAGAATAAATGCGACTTAATTATATATTTACGTGTTATTCACACGACCAGGTAATGTAATGGTTTGAGACTGAATTAATTAATACTCAACTATATCTTTATAAAGGTTTAGGATATATTTTACTGTTCAACTTATACATTTTGTGTTTTTCACATGACCAGTTCACAGCCCAGTAAAGTAATATTGCTTCATTACGTGAAGTGAGCTGAGACAAATTTTACACAGGAAAGAATGGAATGTAAAATCTATGTATAAGCACCAATGAAGAAATAAACACGCTAGTATTTCATATAGATGTTCGAACCATGTAACCTAATAAAACTATAAATAAATGTTTCATTTTATTCGTTGATTTATTTGCATTTACACTTGGTGCGCAATTTAAAATAGGCTGTAGAAAACAACTGTTTAAAGTTTAATTAGAATACAATTATATAAATGGATTTAATATAAATATTTTTGGTTTACGAATAATAACCAACAAATTCACAGTGCTACAATCAAAGATATACTCACCTTACGTATGAAACAGCTAAATAGCAATTCAAAAGTTTTTTTAGTGCACATCAAAGGAGGAACCTCATATCTAATAATGGAATGTGATATGGCATCTGAATCAAAGACAAGTTTCCATTAGTATAATGATATTGGTTTGTGGTTTTGTGGGTACAGACAGTTATAATATTACGAGTTATGAGGAGAACTTGTTGTATTTGTCCTGTCAGTACACTGACATGATGATGTTAAATTCTTTTTATTATGGATTATATTCGTCTGATTCCTATAATATTAATTATTGAATATTCCTTCATTTACAGTTACACTATGCCCGGGTGTTACGATCTTCGCACATTAAAATTCACCTTGAATTCATTACCAAAACTATACGTGTACCCTTGCAGTACACATTTATTTATTTGTCTCTGCTACATCGAATGGTTTTGTTTGGTTTAAAAAGATATTTTTTTAAAACATATTTAAATCTTTTTCTACTCTGTTTTAGCTCAGTTTCCGCCAAAAGCCTGGTTGTTGTGTATTTTTCTTTAATACACAACAACACGATCCAACTCTAATTAATTTAACCTATTTTTGCCGTCGCTATTGTAAAACAAGGAGTATTTTAAGCCCAAAAAAAGTTCGTTTTGATAGGTAGGATAAAATTTCATTTTAAACTCAAAATATTGATCCCCAAAGGTATTACGTTTCATTTTGTTACAACCCGTAAACTATATTTATTTGCAACTTATTTTCTAATGATCCCCATACAAATCTGTCACGGCCCATTCTGATGACTCTAACTAATCTCAGTGGTTTCCAGTATCAGGTAAGTTTTTTATTATCAAGCTGCATTCCCTGGCCAAGCCACCTTAACAAATTATCGTAATTGGTAAAAAATTTAGTGTATCAATGGATTTGGATGATAACAAGAGACATGCGGAATCCACACGGAGAAGGAGTAGTACTCTGGTTTATCTCAATATGGGGTTATCTCTCTGGAACACATGCAATTGGATTGTAGTTTTTGTCAGAGGAATTATGAGGAAACTCGATCGTTTCTGTCATATAAAGACTGTTATGGGAAGTTCATAACACATGAACCATAGGCTGGAAAGATTCTATAATATTTAAATAGGCATCACTTTTATATGATGCGTATGTGGCAAGTTAAAAATCTAGTATTCTAGAATAGATTTTAAAAGTAGGGCCTCGTAAATACAGTAAATACTTATTAAGAGCCAGTTTTTTATTTCTGTTTGCCTAACTGTGTGCCTAAATATTTATTGGTTATTTAAATAATGATTAGAGTTTAACGAATTGAAATTTAAAATACTATCATAATTTCCCTAAAATTTCCCATTAAGAATTCTTATCCAAAATGTATACATTGTATTTGTACGTTACACTATTGTAATGAAAATGTGATATTCCTAGCAAAAACATTATTAATAACTTCATTGATAGTATTATTATCATTCTGTGTTCAATAGATAAAAAAGATGATACATTTATTTGCCTTTTACAGTTTATGGACTATTTTATAAGTATTACAATTGAAGTCTTCATGCCAAGCACAGCTTGTCAAAGTCAGGTCAAACTCTGATTATATATTGTTTACAAAATATTTTATAAAGACATATACAATAAAGAATTCCAGTAAAAGGAATTGCCGGTATTCATATTCTATAGCTAAAATGATGTTTGTTTAGCACCAATATATCCCTAGGCTGAATATATTGTCACAAATTATCAACTGTATATGAATGAATTCGAGTGGAACGACATTACTTACTTGCTCATCCTTGGAATCATGCTTACTTTGAAATATGTCATTGCGCCTTTTATATTTACTACATGCCCTTATTTATTTTGGCCTAAACTTTTCCAGTGCAGTATTTTTGACAAATAAAATGCCTGTTACATTTACTACATTCCAAATTGTCCTCATAAATATTATGTGAAATACTCATAAATTTTCAACAAAATGTACAAGGTGATGATTGATGTAAGTAATAACGTAAATTAAAAATTTTCATAATTGATTTAAGAAAGTACTCTTAAAAATATATAATACCGTAACAAGTTAAACGGCGCATTGAAGTAATCTTATGTATACAACCCTCCTTACCCTTTACAAAAATATTGGTGTACTAGTATATTTGACGAGCAAATAACTGATACTGCAGTGTCACTATTATATTGTCAAAAATTCTCTCTCTCTCTCTCTCTCTCTCTCTCTCTCTCTCTCTCTTCCATTCACTCTTGTTTTTTCTAACTTGACGAGCCTACCTGCATATCATATACATGTATTCAAAATTATTATGCGGCAGGAATTTTATAGTCAGCGTTACAGAAACGTGCGCCTACTGGGCGAGTAATGAGCGTAGATTAGTTAGACCAGGCTTAAGGGTAGCTAATTAAGTGTTCATAACTACAGAGGGACTAACATTTGCAGGCTTTATACCTTGCTATAAGCTTTTATCTCTTGTGTAGTTGGGTTAACTAGTTTATGAATATTTGGGGTTATGCAATCAAAGGGACCCCTGTGAGATCTGAGGTTGAGGCAGTCTTAACCCACATGCGTCACATGAGGACTTAAAATTGAGTGTTTCCTATTGACAGGTACAATACGGCTGTAAAGTGTTTCGTGGTCCCAATTGATTATAGTTAAGTTTATAACTTTTAACGAGTACTCAACTTTGTCCTAAACATCTTAAAATTTACGTCTCTTGATAAGAAAAACGTATAATATCATATAAAACTAATAAAGGATTAGATGTGTCCGTTTAATTGAAGGACATTTCCAACAATGTTATGAGCTTGATTATGTTTAATATATGAGTATAATAAAATGTTAATAGAAATTCTTTTTTTATTATTTAATAATACGCATTTGGTTTTAAAACTGTTAAAAAACCATAAGCAATAGAAAATTTAAGTCAAAATATGGTTGCAATATGTATAAATCCTTACAAATATACGGAACAAGAATATACGGAATAAATAAATGAAAAAAAATCTAGTCGACAAATCTATCTACAAAAAGTAAAACACTAGCCTAATGCCTTAAAATAGAGTATTATTTTCCATTTATAAGATATTAAAAATAGATAAAAATAATAAAACTAAAAAATGCTTATTAAATATCTTTTTTTATCTAAAGGAAGGTGTTTATCGGAAAACTATATAAAATATTCTAAATTATCAAAAACATAAAAAAATATTATTTGATATTGACACTTTTTCAAAAAAAATTTAAAGGTATACATTAACAAAATATATAACTTGAAACAAATTATTTTGCAAGTTTATTTAACTTGAGATTAAGCAAAAAAAATTTTAAAGTACAGTTTGAGAAGTAAAGAAATAATAGATTTAGACACAGTCAGACAAATTTGCAAATACTAAAATTTCTAAGTACGTAATGCAAATTGTAAAAACAATTGTCAATCTAAAAATATCTTTCGTAAATTTTAAATTTATGGAAGATTATTTACTAAAAATCCAAAAATAAGGCTGTTGTAATTTCGGATAAAGATTTGACAAAGCAACCCATGCTGAACTCGTATTATCTGTTGACAGAATAATCGTTTATGATAGCTTCAAGACTTTCAATATGTACAGCAGAAGGCTGTTTACTCAGTAAATCGAAGGACATTCCCTTAAGTAAATACTCATCCTTTGCTTAATTTATAGCGGAGGGTTTGCGCAACGCAAGTGTACACGAAACTGTCTGATAGTCGAAAATAAATTCTTAACTCTTAACTGTTATATTTATAAAATTATATTTGTGTTCAATATCACCTTGTAAAAAACGTTATATATATTATATATAAATATTATAACGCCAAAATATTTTTTATTAGGCTATTACACATAGACAATAATAATCCTGCAATTTATTACTGTGTATGACAATACGATGCAGGGGGTGTCAATCATCGCTTATAAACATGGGTAACTTACATACAATATTCATCTTATAAATAATATTCTGGCATTATGGTAGATTATGTCATTACTTTATGTCATTGATATTTACATTGTGTATCAATTTGAATTAAGAATTTTAACCCTCACTAAAGTAATTTAATTTGCTATCCCCTAATTAAATATTACGTATTGAAGGATGCCAATTATGGTGCAATTTAATAAAGGTCAAACACAATGTACTTAATCACATAAGTTTAAATTAACTAATATATGTTAGGTCTGTGTTTTTTAGACCGAGTCTATGAGAGTGGTTTTCGTAACCTCTTTCCATTTCTGTAGTTGGAAACTTTACTGGAACAGAAGTTTGGAAAAGCTAGTGTGGTAGCTCCTTCGTTGGAACAAAAAACTAAATCATCGACATAGTATACCAATGGCGCACTGTAGCGGGTACAGCGGTTATTGCGAGATAACTGAGTCAACAAAGTCGAGTGTGGCAGCTGCTTGGATGGATGACCGCTAAGCGATCCCGTCCTTGCAAGCAGTCCGCCTGTCAAGTCCTTTAAGGCCGCCTCACATCGAATGTCCATTCCATCAACTGGACAGATTTTATGGCTTGTGACATCTACGGGGTAATACCTCACTCCGCAAACGTCCATACCAGCGGATAGATGGACGTATTTTTTGCATCTTGCATTTCTGTTGAGTTGTTTTCGGCAGGGAAAATATGAAAGCATGACATTTAGTGTACCTTGTTGTAACAGTGATATTGTGAGAACTGTACCATGGATTGCTGCTGACAGTTCCAGCAGTGATGACGAAAATACAGTCCTACTGTATTCAGTTAGTAAACGCAAACATTGTGTGAACCCCATTAATTAAAATAAAAACAAGTGTTCTACCAAATTTGATAAAAAATTTAGAGGAAGACGAAGATAGATCAGAGGGTAATGTCGAGTAATTAAATAAACAATTGTAAGATTGTTTTGACATTTGTAGAGAATGATATAAAAGGTGAGGACACGAAATTACAGGAAATAAATCACAAGCAGAGAACTGCTAGCTGTATGCTTGTGGTAAAGCTTTTTTTATGCTATTAGGTACCAGAAAAGTTCAACAGTTATTTTTTAGTTAATATTGGAAAAAACGTAATTTTATACATTCAAAAAAACTCAAAATTTATAATATATATATATATATATATATATATATATGTGTGTGTGTGTGTGTGTGTGTGTGTGTGTGTGTGTGTGTGTGTGTGTGTGTGTGTGTGTGTGTGTGGTGTGTGTGTGTGTGTAGACAACCATTTATATTTTCTATATATATATGTCCTTAGGAACGGTGAACGTTTTTCTAAAGCAAGAAAGCGATTTTTTTTTCACATATAATGGAGCTAACCAGAGTAGGATAAACGAACATTAGCCCGATAGCAATTATAATAATCTGAGCTATCTAGTTCGTGGATCATGAGATAATAAATAATTTATCATCTTATGCAAGCAGATGGATTTGGATGTTAATGATTATTTGGATCAGGTAACTAATTATTTTCCCTCTCCGATTTTTAATGCGCCTACCAACTTTAGTTGTCAAGCAAGTCTTTTATACACGTAACGTATCTATAGTAGGAAGGATAGATTCAATGTGAATGATGAGTTTAGCTCCAGTTGAGTCACGGTAACTCTGATGTCAAAACTATGGAAATACATTTTTTTGGCCTTCTTCGTCGCCGAAATGTTTTGAATCTCTTGAGACTTAAAATAACTTCCGATTTCAAGAGTCAAGTCTGTGACTAACTGAGCTACACTCAAATTTACAACACAGAAATGATAAGTTTAGCGTATAATTCCTAAAGTTATTTAAAACTGAATGTTTACAGTATTAGTTGACAATAACAATAACTAACCACACGCTAGGAAAAAAC